>NC_051447.1:14943323-14958218 GCF_001649575.2 Kryptolebias marmoratus | reverse complement strand
CCTCCCCCCCTCACTTGTCCTCAAAGAACATAAGTTACACAGTGTATTAATCTCCTGATGAAAATTATATGGCTGTCTGGAGTTTTAATGTTTACTTGAAAGCCTGCACCCCTCCTCCTCATAATGGCTTTACAAGATGGGATGGTGGCTTTGGTTGAGACAAAGCTTCAACTCATTCTAGATTTCCACAGGGAACGTTAGTGGAACCTATTTCGTTAACACACACCGGTCGACACTGTCTATGAGGTAATGTAGTTTGAAAATAGGCTGAATGGAGATTTCTCTGAGAATTTTCACACTTTTCTATGTTTTAATCAGCATTTTCGTGTATTTTTAATGTCTCTTTTTTTCCTTTATCCAGTCTTGGTTCTTGAATATCTGAACGCTCACTGCTGATTTGATACATCTTCACTTGATGCAACTTTGTTCTGTTTTGTGTATGTTCATTTTCTTTCTCTCTCTCTCTCTCTCTTTCTTCTTTTATGTCTGCTTATAGTTCACTACATGAAGAAGGTGGAGGAACCCACCCCCTGTATGGTCATGGTGTGTGCAAGTGGCCCGGCTGTGAGACTATGTGCGAGGACTTTGGACAGTTTTTGAAGTAAGATCATGCTTTGTAACTACAGTACAATACTGTATGGACCGTCTCCTCGCCCTGTCACTGTTAAGTCTATGTGTTCATGTAGTTATTGCATCAAAGGTGAGACACTGATGGTTTTTTTCTGTCTCTGTGATTATATGAGGGTTCGTTTGTCTGAAAATAATCATTTGAAGTTACCTTTTGGAGTCAATCCAATTCAAGATGGCTGCCACAGTCAACTGACCTTAAAAAAGACAAAAAACGTCTCTAACTCAGTCAGTTTTACATAGATTGATCCATACTTTGCTGTGTTATTAACTGAGACTAATCCCCAGCACATATTCTGAGCACTAACAGATAGACAGTTACAATTCCATCTCCTCTCATCATAAGATGATCTTAGTCTGAAATGTGGCCGGTATTTTGTTTCCTTCAGGGAATGCTAGGCCTTTAATTTTGATTGTTCTGTCTCTTTTCAGTCCTGTGTGTGCCGCCTCCTCTCGCTGTGGCCTCGCAAAGAAAATATCTCTGTCTTTTTCGGGGCACATTTTGACCTCCAGACAGCTAGTTGACAGGGTTCTGCACCCGCAAAACGCGCCTCAAACCGACTCTGATCCATAACAAATTTCCTTCCCGGCGTGGAGGGGCCTGATAGGTTTGTGAAAAAGCGTCAAAAGCTAATGGCAACTCGCACGGCCGCACACTTACCTCCACAACAAAGGCCCCCATTCACTGTTGTCATGGTGCAGGCGCCAGAGCAAATGAACTCTTCATGCTCCATCAACAATTTAGTTAATTAGCTCATTTGTAATTGGCCGGCTTTGTTGCCAGGATGTTAGTGGGGGGACATCAAAGGAAGAAGGTGTTTGCAGCACTGCCGATTACAGGTTATCACATTGCCACTCACAGAGAGCCTCTCTCTCTCCCTCTTTCCCTGACTCCCTGCTCTCACACAGAGAAGAAAAGAAAGGGAAAGCTTTAATTTGAATATTCTAATTAGATTTGTAATTAACTGTGAAATAACGATCTGGTGAGTGTTTTTCATGGGTTGTAAATGTCCATGTGAATTCGCATAAACTCTTGAAATCAGGACATTGTAGCTGCTTATTTTCCAAGTCATGCATTTCTCTACAGTACTGACTGTAATAAGGTGCAGAAAGCTAAGAAATGCACTCGTACAAGAAACTAGTCCACCCATGGGGAGCAGTGTAAGATTTAGGTCAGGCTTTTGCTAATTCTACAGCAGCTTGTGAATTAAAGCTAAAAGGACTGTCTGTGGATTGAAATAGCTGTAATAAACAGTGTTTTCCAGTCTTTCAAAAGCACTGCCAGGCAGTAGATTAGGCTCAATTTTCACACGCTGTCAAGGCATATAGCAAAGTTAAAAGAGCTGTCATTGAAAGTGGATTTAAATGATTCAGACATAAATAGATATTACAATTACAGCCTGACAAGTGTGTTTTCTTATTTCTTCTGGAAGATGCAACAGCTACATGTCAAAGTCAATATAGTCTGAGTAGAGAGTGCCTACTGTGGTGAAACTTTGGAAGTCATTTCTATGAAAACCCTCCAATCCATTGTCCAACTTGGTCCATCTCTGCTCCTGTCCAGGTTGAACAGTTTGCCTTGCAGCTTGGGAACAGATTTGTGTGTGATTCGGCAAAACTGCATCGGATTAGCAGGTTTTCTGAAATCATGTCCGATCAACTTAGTGCACTTAGTTAGGGAAGGGATCAGTCCATTTCTTGGGAATGTATGCTCTGTTCGCACACAAACACATCAAAGCCTGTGTGCTTTAAGGATACTATGCCCCAGTAGGTTAGCTGGTTACTTAGGTGAGGATCCCTGTATAAAATCATGTGTTTCTGGGGATCCAATAAGCTGATAAGCTTGTGCAAAAAAAAAAAAGACGAATGCAGGCTTTTAAAGATGAACCAAAAGCATCGGGAAGGCACACGGAGAGAAAACAAATTTCAAAGTTGAAAACAGGTGCACAGGTTGGCAGGCAGTTTTGTAAGAATACTTTCCAGAACATTGTCTGCCACAGAACAAAACAGTGTCTTGGCTGAGCCCTGCGCTCACACCGTAACCCAGCCGGCGCGAGGAAACAGACACCAACAAAGAAGGCAGGCTCGTCATTAGAACAAAGATGGCTGCTCGGTGGCGTGCCTTGGAGCAGTCATTGTAGGTGTCAGAGGGAGTCCTTTCAAGTTTCCGGAGATGCCAGTTCACTACACACACATTGATGCACATATGCGCGCACGCACGGGTGCAGTTTAAACGGGGTTACATAAAGTGGGTGTCAGATTTAGATGACAGCTTAGATGTTGGTTGTTGGGTTTGTTGGAAAGGGGAGGGGAGACCCAAGTCAAGCTGCCATCTCGTAGCTCGCTGCAGGAGCTCGGCTCAGCGGCTGTGACACGTTTAGTCATCTATTGTTTTGTTGCATGAAGAAACTTGTCAAGATCAGCATTTAATAGCTCCTCAGTGCGCTTTAAAGTGTTCTCACCTGGAAAAGGTAGCCGCGAGGTGGCTGGCACCCTGAATTAGCTCTGTGAAGTTCAAAATGAAATAATCTTGCCGCGCCTGTTTCTTGAGTGGCTGAGTGTTTCGGTTTGCGGGTGTATTTGTGTTAGTTACACAACAAAGAGATGAGAGACACAAAATGTGCATTTAGGTTGCTTTTTGTGAGAAGCCTTTGGTTAGAAAATAAAACAAGAACGCACAATTAATGTTTAAAAATTTATTTGCTTATGTGTGTTTTTTTTAGAAGCGCATGAAGACGCGTTTGTCTGCACAGTCTCAAAAAAAGAAGCTTGTGCAAATCCAATTAATGATTTATCCCCTCCAGTTTGACTTTTTCCATCCCTTTTAGATGAATGTTCTACCTTTACAATAAGATTTTGTACATAAAAACAAAGCACGCTTACGTTTCACTCTTCCTTATTCTGTCACCACTCTGCTCTCCTGATTTGTGGCACCAAGACAGGCTCCATGTTAAAACGGCGAGCTCAGCCGCTAACCTGAGCGTTGGTGTCTGTAACCTGCCGCTAATTAAACCCAAAAGGCAACAGCCAAATGTCTTTGTGTCTATATAATGTACACATATAGAGAGCGTGGAGGCAGGCGGGTTCTGCCTCTGGATAGATCCTCCACCCTTCCACGTGTCTGCCGCACTGTGACGAGACCTTTAAAAGAGAGGGCACCCCTCCACCAAATGGTGTGTGTGAGAAAGAATGTGTTTAACATATATGCATTTACAGTACAAGTGTGCGAGATACTGAGTTGGCATGTCATATGCAGACAAACAGGAGGCCTAAATTTCTCTGCAGGGCCTTCATCACCCCTGATAATACACACAGACAATTAGCAGAATGTATCATCCATATATGCTGGCTTGAGTAGATTTATTATTGGGCCCTTAGTGGACGTTGATGGTCTATACATATTCATGTTCGCAGCTTTAGGGAAAAACCTTTGAGATCTTTTGTTCTCTTTGTGAGAAGAATAGAAAAAGAAATCTCTATTAGTGGTTTGATAAACAACTACTCTGTCTAACATCCTCATTTTTGTTTACCACTCTTTCTTTTTTATTATTTACTGTGAATAGGGCTGCCACTATTGGCTATTTTTATTTTTGATTAATGTACCAACTAAATTAGCGATGAATTGAAATGATTAATTTTCCTCCGAGGTTCATTATTGACAATTTTATTTTAATTCGTGTTATTTTTAGCTGTCCACTTCAGCATTTACAGTATGTCACAAACTGAAATGTAAACAAATACTTACAAATGAAGTACAAAATAGGTTTAAAGTGATAACTCCAACGTGACAAATAAAATGAAGCTCTAATTATTTATGTTTTTAAAAAAGGCTGAATATTAAGGATTATTGGTATGTTGTGTTGTGTTCCTCAACTAACTACGCTAGATTCAGCCATCATGTGTTTCCTGTTACAACAAACAAACATGGACAAAAGAGATCAAGATCTTTTTTTTCAGCATTTTACTTCAAATACTACCGCTTAAACAAGAGGTTAATGGGAAAATGTAAAGAAGCCGGTGGGGAACCAGATTTCGGGGGAAAAAACTCGACACACATCGGTTAGAAACTGTTAATCCACTGAACATAAACCCAGATTCTAGTGTAGAAGTTTCCTCAAACACTTATTCTCATGAAAATACGACAGACAGACCTGTCTAACTTCATAGAGTTCAAAAAAGTACATATTTATCTTTTTCCTGGCCACTCATCAGTAGCTCTGTGAGCCTACTTTTCAGATGTAGTAAGCCAAGGAAACCTTGCAGAACATGCAATCCAGTTTTAATGTCTGCTAGCTAGAAGTACTCCCACACTTTAGACCCCTACAGCTTTCGAAAACCTTTTACAACTCGTTCCATCTCAACACTGTATCAGATGTGGAAGGTAGTTGGAAACTGTAGCTCATCGAGCTAACAGGAACTTGACTGATGTACTCAGCGCATACTAGCGGCGTGGAGGAAAACAGTATTTTAGATGATACTTATGAAAATAAAAGATGAAGTCATAAAAATTATTGATTGCGTCAATAACCAAACAATCGCTGCAGCCCTAATGTGAATCATTTTGATTCCTCCATCTTGGCTAGATCTGTTAAGTTTCCATTTCCATCTTTTTCCTTAGTTCTTCATCAGTCTTCATAGGAAGCAGCTTCCTGAAGGGCCCAAACCAATGCTTCTTCTTTGTAATGAACCACAAACATAAACAGAAACTTGAAACTTAAACAATTATTGTGAATGGAGCAGGATGCTGTAACTAAGTCACTCTGACTCCTCCTTTTGGCTTTAATCAATTTCTCATTCACTTTGTCTAAATTGGATCCTAATTGTGATGTAATAAAATGTTAAAATAAGAGGTAATAATGAGAAAATGTTAGTAATTAAAACCCATTTTTTAATTCAGACATAAAAGCAATATTTTTCCCCATTTCCGTAAATAAGATTTTCTTTCATTATCGCTTTTTTCCCTGTCATGTTCCTCTGCCCTCCTCCTCCACTTCTGTCTTTGTTTGGCATTATTAATGCTCAGTAGAACACGCTGCCATTTGAATATTTCATAAACGCACGTAGTAATCTTCCTGTAATCGCCTCGCTAACTGGCCAGCAGTGAAATTGAATGCACGAAGCTTTTAACTGGACGCTCGCGAGGCCTCGCACACGAACGCAGGCAAAATGTAAAAGAAACAAGTTGCTTGTCAATGAGATGCAACCTTAATAAAGATTTTGCTCATCTTTTTTTTTCTCGTCCCCCCCGTTTTTGTAATGAGGTATCTTCAGGGACAGCGAGCAGCCATCTCTGTGCTTTTGAAGCAGCTGTAATTCATGACACACGCCATACATCAAGTGCATAAGATAGCATTATAGGCAGTGAAATGAAAAGGGTATTTGCAACATTAGTTCCCTCATCCTGCGAGGGATGTGATTAAATGATTAATGAAATGCCCCCCCTCCTCCCCACTTCTTTTTTTTTTTCCTGCATGCACATTCTGAAACAGCAATTAGGCACAGGGCTGAAGAAATCCACCCCTCTGCACTGCCATCCCTCTTCCCACCTCTCCTTTTTTTAAAAATGCTACCTTATTCTTGATTTATAGGGAACATTTTCAAAGTATTAGACCTGAAATTGTGAGGAAAAAGCAAATGAAATGGTTGAAGTCTAATTGAAAGGTACAGAACTATTGTGATTACAAATGTTGTGATTGACAGGCCAGGAGAAACCAGCTCATTGAGTTGTCTTGTTTTGTTCGCCGCAGATAAACACGAGTAAAGGAATACGTGGTGGGAAGTGTGTGTTTTTGTCCCTCATGTGTACCGATCTGTGTTTGTGCGGGTTCACGGTAACATAAGCGAGGTGTGTGTGTGTTGTTAGATAAAGTGAAAGCCGGAGAGGAAGAGATTTTGTACTCCCTCTAATGCACTGGAGGCTGTGCTGTAAATGATCACTGAAGGGTCTGCAAGCTAACCTATAATTACTGGAGATAAAGTGGCAGCTCTGGCATTTCATAAGCATGTCTCCTCAAAGCTTGCTTTGTGAGTTTGTCTCCAATGATCATTTAGACAGAGGCTCATTACCCACAGCATCACAACACTTTAGGAGCCACTTTTCACCACATATTTGTGTTTGCGCGGCTGTGTGCTTTCCCGGGAAGAAAGGTCTACCTTAATGGTTGAGCTTTTGTGTCCTACAGATGAAATCCAATCAAGACAAAAACCCTCATTGACTGTTATGGCTGTCTGGCTGCCTTTTTCTTCTAATGAGGCGAACACACCAGATATATTTAATATGTCTGCAGCAGGATAATGCACCTTCAAGTGAAGAGCCGCCTTTGTGTGTCAAATGTTGGCGGTGTTAAATTGTGTGTATTGTTTTCCATAAATTGAGGCGACGCAGCCATTCTGCTGGGCCAGCACGTTTTATTCTCAGAAGAAAGCAGCGCTCAGGGTGGCACTGAAGTTAGCCATCTAAACCGGCGCAGGGCCTTTTGTCATGTTAAACATGGCACCGCACACCGTCATGTTACTTCTAATTACTTCATTTCAACGTGGAACAATGGGTTTTTAACTGGATCCTATAGATAATTGTCCCTGTATAGAAATATTATCATAAAAACAAAAGAGCAGTGAGGCTGATACTGTAATTATCATCCTCTACAATTTAGATCATGGTAAAAATGAATAGAACCTGTTGTCTTTTTTAGCTTTGACATTTAATGTATTATAAATCTCCCGCCTAATCTCCCTTACTGTATGTCTGTTTCTCCCTCCAGGCACCTAAACAGCGAGCACGCCCTCGATGACCGGAGCACAGCTCAGTGTCGAGTCCAGATGCAAGTCGTTCAGCAGCTTGAAATACAAGTAAGTTCTCCTTCGAGTCATACAGGGTAAGAAACTCACATTTGACTAGATTGACGTTTTACAGTACTGCAGTCAGACTTTTCCAGTCAAACTTTATTTTTAAAGTTCTGCAAGTGAGAGAAAGGCCACATTGTGGTCTGCTTAATACTTCCAGACAAGCAGGACCTGCTGGATTCAACAAAGCCACTAAACAAAGGAATCCTCGGGCCTTACAACGAAAGCCATTATGGCTGTTTTAATTGAATTAAGCCCATGCTTTATTTTCTCTCCTCTCTTTTTTTTCCTCCTCTTTTTCTTTCCAATTAATAGCGAGCGCATCTCTCCCAGTCTGCTGTGTTAATTAACTGCACTTTGCACCTGAAGAAAGCTCAAAAGGAGGGAACTATTTTCAGTAGGTGGAGCGTGACCTTATTAAGAAGTCATGTTGGATAGATAATGAGAGTGCTGATTGAGTGACATTATTACTCATCACCGCCGACAAGCACTGCTTTTGCTGTGGAAACAAATAGATATGTACTTTTCAAACTTAACTCGGGAGCAGCTGAAAAAGTCGGTCAAAAGTGAGACTCATTTTCTTGACACAGCTCTGCTTGATAGACAAAGATATACAGTATATTAGTTATTCAGCTCTGTCCCCAGTGGTTCCTAAACTTTTCAGCTTGTGACCCAGCAGAGATGTGTGACCCAAACTGCTGCAGGGTAAAGTGTACAAACATTGCTAATAACTCAATTAAACAAGGATGTGATGACAGCAAACACAGCCTCAACATCAGCTTGAATATTTTTACCCATTTATGACTTTTTTTTTTTTTTTATTTGTCGTGACAATTATCACAAACTACTACATGTTATTAGCAATCATTGAAATTCAGAGGTTGACCTATATGAGTTTTGTTATGGCCACCATACATATACTGATATACAACAGATTTAGTTTTTCTTTTTTCTGGTAGATATGTAGTTTTAATTGAACAAAATATGCCAATATTTGCTTAATTGAAATAAACACTTATTTAACAACCCTTAGAAGAACTCGTAGCAGATTGTAGCATCTCCAAATAAATTTTATTAAATTTCTGGAAATCATATCAAGACTCCTCAGTTGATGTTTTACGACCCACAGTGAGGTCCCGACCCCAACTTTAGGGACCACTTCCGTAGAAAGTAGGGGTGTGTGATATGACTATATTGGATTATAAAGGATTAGAACATGTTGACAAGGCTGAGAGATTGTAGTAACATCTGTAGACTGTATTCTGTTCATTGTTCTGTGTTCTGGCACAGATGCATTCGTTGGTTTCCTCAGACAAATCTTATTTGTGCAATTCTGCAAACTTTAGCAAACTGTGATAAAATCTGTTTGCAAACGTTATTTATAGTTTTTCTTTAAGGGTTTTTAGGGCTAAGTTTTTACATAGGAAATGGTTTGCAGGCACTGCTGAGTAACTTGCAAAATAGTAAAAAAAAAAAAAAGAAAAATTGACAATGTTTTTGACATATTGCCACTCCTAGTCTCATTAGAATATCCACATTTAACATAGTCATTACTTTGTGGAAAGCTTGTTTAATCTACAGGAATCTGAAGGTTCCT
Organism: Kryptolebias marmoratus; assembly: GCF_001649575.2. NCBI lineage: Eukaryota > Metazoa > Chordata > Actinopteri > Cyprinodontiformes > Rivulidae > Kryptolebias > Kryptolebias marmoratus. The sequence goes on along the minus strand of NC_051447.1, from coordinate 14,949,151 downwards.
CAAGTAAATTTATAAAGTGGATATTTTTTTAAAAGATTTGTGAAAATAGCTTTTATTTTTTCATTTCTTTGTGATTTTATCATTGCAACCCAAACTGTTAAAGCTTGATCTGAACAGTGTGACCAATTACAGTGGTGCGCTGGTGCTGTCTGTCCTGTTTCTTCTCTTCTCTCCCTTTTCTTGAACCCCATCATCTCTTTCTTTGTCTTTTTACCACTAGAGCCGTCACTAGTAATGAGGCCCAGGTCTGTGTATGTGTACACCTGTGTGTGTGTGTGTGTGTGTGTGTACCAGTTTTCATTCCTGTTTGGGTGTTTTATCTTTGTGTGGTAGTGTATTAAGAATGTGGGCAGGAGAAGCGGACCGGGGGGGTTCAGCCTTTCACGAGGTCCGGTCCCTGTCACTCCATGTGAATTAGATTGATGATAAGCACCGGCTGGGGCCACTAACTGGACCGGGGAGGCGGGGCCGCCTGGCACCCTGTTTGGGAGACCCCTTCACCTCTCAGCAGCTGCTGGCTGAGCTCCATCCCCCTAACAGTGTCCACAGGACTTTGAGCCGACACTCAGGACCACCTAATTTAAGGCCCAACTGGCTTGTTACTGTCAAAGTCTCGCTGACCTAAATTCTGCTATTGACAAAAAGATGAAATGCTATTTGTTTTGGCTGACCTGTTCTCCCTCCTGTCTCCCCCTGTTCCCTTATTCTCCATCCACATCTTTCCTTCTATCTTTCCTTCCTCCCTTCCATCCTTCCTCTCCTCTTTAATCGACCCTAATGTACTCTCCTCTCCTTCTCTCTTAACAGCTTTCTAAAGAGCGAGAGCGTCTTCAGGCGATGATGACCCACTTGCACATGCGGCCCTCAGAACCCAAGTCATCTCCCAAACCAGTGAGTGCATATTGCTCTGCCTCCCATAGACACACGAGACAGCCACACAGAAAATGAACAGTTTAAGCTGCTGCGCGAGTGAGCGACAGAAGATGAAAAGGGGGGGGGGGGAATGCGATTTGTAATACAGAGTTACATCTGCGTCTTATCACTTATTGCGCATTGTGAGAGGACAATAGAGTTTGGAAGTGTATTAGATGGCAGAGCGGCAGAGTCCTCGGCTAAAATGGTGGGGTCATTTCTTTGTGATAGATATAATAGCCAAAACAACCTGTTGGCTGCTGATGACTGTTTGGCTCAGTGGCCACAGCAGCACTCAGAAGTGGAATGACAGAGTAGAAGATATGTCATTTTAACAACAAACAGCTGAAAATGACAGCTCGCTGGCGAAGACGGTGGGATGTTGACATGAATACACACAGTGGAGCTGAAATTGGCCACTAAAAAAGAAAGAGGCAAAAACTGTGAAAGGGGTTAGTGGATAAAAAAAAAAAGAAATTTTCGGTCCACTTTTAGATAGAATGATTACGCTCCAAGCTGTATTTGAATTTGATATCAAGATTATACATTTTTGGCAAACATTCTTCCCCCTCCAAATATTAGACGTCTTGAAATATTAGACAGCAAAACATAGTTAGCGTCTTTCTGCTGCTTAGTAAGTACCTACTTTCAATAGAATAATTTTCCCAATCACCTCTCATCATAGAATGTAGATAATCACAAGATAGCATAATTATTCTATAATTCCATCAGGAATCAAACCCTTCTTATGATTCAATCGTTTTTTTTTTTCTTCCACTCTCCCTCTATGTAGCTTTTTTTTCATCTTCCAAACTCCAGCAGCTTGGTTCCATCTCATCCAATAAAGAATTTGCAGCCTATAATCCGTGGCTGAATGTGAATGAATGATGCTAATGAAGTATTGCATTACATAAAGCTCACATGAAAGAGCAGCTAATTGCATTTGATGGTGGGGGCAATTCAGACAGAATTCCTAAACGAACAGTTAAGTCCTCAGTTTTAAGGCTTCTCCTCTTTATCAAGGGAGGTGAGATGAAGATTTATGTTTTAACACTCTAATTATACATTCCCATAAGAGGGCATGTGACAGGAAAACAAAGAATCTGATTGGCTACTACGTACTTAGCTTTTTAAGATTTGATTAACGTAGCATCTCACTGGGCTGTGACTGTTGGAGACTAGTTGGTAATAGTTTGACTCAGTATTGCTGGAAAACACGCAAATTTTCAGTCGCAACCTCGCTGAATTCTGAACATTTGCTACTAATCGACCAGCGGGCAACGTGGCCAATTAGTTTTTTCATTGCTAACCTCTGCCCACATCTACTGGAGTACACTTCTGAAATAAAGATTTATAGCAGTTTTTCAATAATAATTATTTATTATCTGTATGTTCTTTCGTACCCGGACATGTTTTCTGTCCAAGGAGAGCTACCATGCAGGTGCAAAAATAAAGATTTTGCACTCTTGAGACAGGTTGGAGGCAACAAAATCACGAGTTTGAAACCCCTGCAACGTCTCTGTGAATTTTTTTCTTTAACATGTTCAGCATTCAAGCAACAAGACTGTGAGCCTCTGTGACTCAAGTGAGTAAATGGAGAACTCCATGAATGGTTCAAGACATTCAGGAGACTCCCATGTGAAGTCAAGAAGTCTGTGCTCAGCAGAGGTTTGGATAAACAGCTCATTACAGCTTATTTAGTATATAATTATCATCTGAAAACCTCTCCATCAACCAGAGTCTTTCAAACTTGACATTTATCATATTTATCAACATGACCGCCAATGCCTCCTCCTCAGCTCTGCCCCTCCGTTCCTCAAGTCGATTTCAATCCGGAGTCCCGCTTCAGATGCATTCCACTTGTAGACTCACAATTAAGGCAATTTGGCTCGAATATGTAACGATGTCATTACCATTCCAACCAAATTAGCGCAGAGACTAAAAGGTCAGTTAGGAATTTTCCAGTCGGTTAGAGCCTCTCACATGAGATTTGGGCAGCAGACGCAGAAACGGTGGAAACGCTGGACGATCAGCAGGATGTGGAGTGAAAGAGATAAAGATTCAGCATCGAGTGCATGTATGTAGGAAGTGTCCATAAGTGTCCGTGCAGATTTCCTTCATGAACTTTATAAACTTCCACTCGTGCTCTGCAAGTCACGCTGTAGCTGTAATCTCTGAGCAAAGTTCTTTTCTGGGTTTGAAGCATGAACCCATAAAGTAGTAGCTTGTAGTGTCAGTAAAACTGTATTTACTTTACATGTACAAAAAACATTTTGCATCATTACTTTCCAATCAATCCAGGATTGACCAAATATTGTAAGGAGTGACTCTAAATCCTCACGCCAAAGCAACAGCACAGGGATATTACTGGGTTTTTGTTGTCGTTGTTTTATTTTTTATGATTTTCAAACTGGTGTATTTTTGTGTTACCCAAAAAGCAAATACACATTATTTGAAATCAGACAGAATTATCAAAGATCACTTTTAGAATATAGTAATTTATATTTTCCAATATAGTCAAAAACAGGGAAAAAAACGCACTGAAAATATTTAGTCCAGTCTTCTGTGGTCATTTCTGCTTCACCATAAAATTTATGTACATTTCTTCATTTTAACTTAAGTCCTGAAATCAGTATAATTATTAGGCATCACCATGGGAGCCTGATTATGTAATAAAATGGGGGAGAAAAGTCCTGCATATAAAGATCTAAGCACCCAGGGTGTTTACATTAAAGATATCAAGATAATAGCCCCCCTACCAAGTCGTTCCTGGTTGGTGTAATGAAAATTGCAACATGCTTTCATGCAGGAGGAAGGGTTCAAATCTCATTAAAGTTGCCTTTTTTTTTTTAAATAAACCGTGGCGAGAGGCCATGATTTATGTAGACAAGAAGCCTCAAAGTTTTCATTCAGTTAGAAGAATATGGACCATAGTTTTAAAGCTTTAAAAAAAAAATCCACTTTGTCCTTTCTCATTTCAACAACTGAACACTGAGCGTCTGACTAGCAGAGCTGGAGTGAACCAACTCGAAGTCGAGGAAAAGGGGCGTAAAATGTAGCAAATGTTTGTAATTGTCATTTTTTTTGATTGTAACTAAGAAAGAAAATTTAGAATCAATAAACACTTGATGATTTTGTGTTGTTGCTGGGAGTGATAACATGTTTTTAAAGTTAAAAAATGGAGACACCTGCTCCATTGAGCAAAAACATTCATATAATCTAGTTTTAGAGAGATACTATGAATAGATAAATAAATGTAGCAATGCTGGAATGTTTAATTATGTTGACTTTAATTTCTCCAACCATAGCCTTTCATTTAGAAGTACAAAGTTGTACGTTGTGGACAGCATAATCAGATTTGATTGCTCCGTCTGCAGTTTTTCCACAGACAGTTTAGATTTCCTATTTATTTTTTGACAGTGTGGCTTGTATAAAAGAGCTATAAATTTAACAGGGTCAGATAACCCATGATGGCAGGGTCACAGCAACAAGAAGAGTTTTAAGGGCTCATTTTTTTCAGTGTGTAAGGATGATGAGTGTTTGTAGTGGGGCAGATAACGAGGGAGGGAGGCAGGGAGTGAGAGAGGGATGGGAGGGTGTGATAAATAGAGAGATAAAGAGAGATGGGGCCGGGATAACACGGAGGCTGATCGTTGGATAATCTTGAACAGCGTGCTCTAATTAGAATTCTTATGATACAATTTGGTGGTTGTAATTAGTGGAGATGGGCTGGCTCCTCTCCACGAGCCTTGTTAGTGGAAACACAGCTGTGTTGGAGAGGAGGAGTGCACATACTCGGCTCTGTCAGAGAACCCACAAAATCACGCCTTCCTCTTCCACACTGTCTGTCTCCGTTTCCTCTCCATGACTCGGATCTTGTCTCCTCCCTCTCCCTGCAGCTCAACTTGGTGTCCAGCGTCACCATGTCCAAGAATCTGCCCTCAGCATCGCCCCCCAACTTACCTCAGACCCCTACCACGCCCACGGCCCCCATCACACCCATGGCTGCCATGCCACAGGTGCCATCAGTACTGGGAGGAGCCAACGTCCCCAGCATGGGGGCCATGCGCAGACGCCACTCGGACAAATACTCCATGCCTTTGTCGTCGGGTAGGACCAACTACTCAGCACTTCACACGACACCGATCCACACATTCAGCACAGACAGTTCACTTCCAAACAAATCAAAGTGTCTGATCTTTGTATATTTGAATATTTAATTATAATGAGAATTTCGACAAACAGCTTTATCTGCTGCCATATTGGTTCATTTAACTGAATAGAAAACTATTTTGATTGTTTTGTTTTTTTCTAAATTTAACCGAGTTTCTATTAAAATTTAATGAACGCTAAAATAGCAAATTACAGTGATACCTCAAACCTGAGCACTAGATGATTAAAAGCACTCAACTCGGAATAGCCTACACACACACACACACACACACAGAGTGCACAGAACACATCCAGATACTCTCACAAAAACATACCCACACATTCACAGAGCAATGTTGGTCTTAACAGTGTGAAAAGTCTGTATTTAATCACTCGATATGTAAACAGACAAGAACTTCCTGCGTGCATAAATATTGCATGAATGTTAATTAAGTTCAAATAATGGTGGAAAAAATACAATATTTATTACATTAAGACATCCCATGTATTAAGCTTTGCATTTTAAATGGCCCGTCTTTGATGTTTATATTTACTCTCCATGTTTAGTGTGAAGCAGCATAAATTATTCAGCCTCACCCTAACTAACTACACACATCTCATATATAGAAGTATAAGTGTTTAATATCTCTCACGAGAGAGATTAATTAAAAATGCATTTTGTTAGACATGGAAAGTGCTGATTTGATGTGCCCCCCCCCTCTTTCTAACCCTCTCCACCCTCTTTGTATCCCCTCCCCTTCTCC
>NC_051447.1:14923417-14943306 GCF_001649575.2 Kryptolebias marmoratus | reverse complement strand
CATTTTAATTTGATGAAACCTTGAGCAAATTCAATACCTAAAGGAATAAAATTTACCAATTATTTCAGGTGGTGACACAGTATTTATTTTTCCAGAGATTGCCCCAAACTACGAGTTTTATAAGAACGCAGATGTCAGACCGCCGTTTACTTATGCAACCCTCATAAGACAGGTGAGTGGGAAATAAATTAACTTTGCCTGATTAGATTAAAATTAATTGCTGCAGGAATCATGGCGGCGCTCCCTCTCGCCATCCCCGTCCTGTCGGCACTTTCGTGTCAGCTGCCTGTCCTCGTTAGTAAACCGTTATTTGGTGTCATCTCATTTCAGGCCATCATGGACTCTGCCGACATGCAGTTAACGCTTAATGAAATCTACAGCTGGTTCACGCGCACGTTTGCTTACTTCAGACGCAATGCTGCGACTTGGAAGGTAACCTCGCACACAAAATCTGAAGGAAGCATATATTTACTCAACAAAACACTGATCGCTACTCCTCTCCTATTCCTTTCAGCCACTCTTTTTATAGAGCTCATTCTTCCTCTTATTTATTTTTCCACCTTTTTTGTTTGGAAATGACAGCTGAAAGAATCATTCCCCCCACCCCGATATCGTTTTCTAATTTGGTGCAATTAATAGCGGAGGCTTGGCGTGGAGAGGAGAGGGCTCTGACGCACTAATTATACAGCAGCCACTCCATCATCAGCACCTTTTGTTAAGAGATACACCCCTCCTCCTGGTCCCGAAACCGCCTTCTCTCGCACATCATTGGTTAATTGTAAGGAAAGATGGCTGTTTGCCTGTTAACCAGCTTTCTCAGTTGTGTGAAGAGGTTGCCAGAGACTTGCATGTCCGCACACAGATACATAAACTGTTTCCAAATGAGGGGTTAAGGGTGTGTTGGCGTCGAACTAAAGCAGAGGGTTGTGGAGGAAGTGAGAATGGGCCTGTCATGGAGGGAGCGCTCTTTATTTACCTACACAAAAGGACCCATTTGTATGTCTGTCCCTACAACTTTATGGTCCTGTCTGACTGCACAAAGATGGTGAAAAATGTCTTCCCAGTCGCACGTGTTTTTTAGCCAGGAGTGTGTCTGCGCGCTGATAAAGAAACGGCTCACCAGTGTCGGCGTGTTCAGCGTTTTATCCCGTGGCCCCTGCATCTGTTTTTCTGCCTTTAGCCTTTGTGGCTGCACGGAGGACTGGAGGGGAAACCCGAAGCAGCCGCTCATCAGCATGCAAGGCATGTCGCGGCACTAGATTTAACAAAGTGAATTAATTTGGATTTGGGATGCAAATGAGCACATGGATGTGTGTGATCACCAATTCGAGAGGCGAAAAGATTGGTGCCCTTTTGCAGTTTGTTAGATACTGTACGCGCCGTGTTTTGCTGTGTAATAATGTTATGACAAGATAGTGGCTTTTTGCAGCCGAAAACATCACAACCTCTTCCTGTTTCCAACTGGTACCACTTTAAACAGTTCTCCTATTGTTCCTACCAGTGATGTCACAGTGACTTTAGAAATATTTTATCCTCATGTCTCCTACCCTGCACAATAACCAAGGTGATCTATTTACATCTGCAGCGCCGTGATTCCCTTTGTAAGCATCAGTGGGATGATCAGCGATGGGCTTGTCATTTGATTAACAGTGAGAATGTGTCGCGGGGGGAAGAAGAAGGAAAAAAAAGCGAGAAAAGAGAGAGAAATAAATGAAAGGTAGTTTAATATCTCAGCTTGGTCTCATCAGCTCAAAAGAGGGATCTGCCCCCCCACCCCACTTTTCCTTTCTCTCTCTTTTCTCTCACCCAGAAGCTTATTAGTTCTAACTATATAGCATGCATAATAAAACTGCTCATTTGCTCATTAATATTAAAATTATCATATTCAGAGCCATGGGCATTAAGATCAATCAAATCATGGGATTTTCAGGTCAGATGCAAGATCTGCTTATGAGTATTTTTTTTTTTTTTAGATTCCCTTTTCTCTTGGAATAAGAGCAGTACACACCAAGCAGGGGGAGGTGGGGGGTGATAAATATAGGAGGCAGGAATATTAAAGCGGGGCTTATTATTTGTCAGGCCTGATGCATGTTTTAATTATGGTCATATTTTAATATAAGTATTTTTTTCTCTAGTTTTTTAATCTACGGATAATATATCTTGTTTTGGATTTAAGGAGAGCTTTCATAATAAATTTTCGAATATCCGGACATATAGATGTCAGATGTAGTTCAGCTTAATTCTCTCGCACACACTCTTTTACACACACGCGCGCAGCGAAACAGAGGCTTCCTAAAACTTGTCTTCTAGTACTGTCATCTTTAAAGCGACGTGTCCATTAAGTGCTGTACTTTTCTGGAGCGGGAAGGGTTACTGACATCACCATTATCAAGGCCGGCATTACCACTTCTGTCACCACCATAAGCCATTCGCTATGCTGATTACCTCCTTTTAGCCTACTTACTCTGATTGATATGTACTGTGTGCAGGACTTGTAAGAGCATTCGCTTTCACTCAGTTTTTACTAATTAAATCAATGGTGCGTGAATGTTAAGAATTTCTTCTAAATGTAAGAAAAAAAAATCAATTTCCAAGCCCTTTTTCTTTTTGTCACAATGGATAATGAATGAATATGATTTGTTTTACCTCCTCCGTCTGACCTGAGTGTGTCGTCTCCCTGCAGAACGCCGTCCGCCACAACCTCAGCCTGCACAAGTGCTTCGTGCGCGTGGAGAACGTGAAGGGGGCCGTGTGGACGGTGGACGAGATGGAGTACCAGAAACGCAGGTCGCAGAAGATCACAGGGTACGAGTTCAGCCGCTTCTTCTTCCATCTTGTGCTGCAGGTCGAGGGCATTTCGAGGAGTGCAGGAACTCAAGCGGCCTCTTTATTATACTCTGAAACGCCCTCGTTGTTTAAATCTTATTTAGTTTTATTCTTTCATCTTTATTCTGTCTGCTTTGTTGATAATGACTTTGTTGTCACTTTGTTTTCATTCAGAAGTCCGTCTCTTGTCAAGAACCTGCCCTCCAGTCTTGGTTATGGAACTGCACTAAACGCCAGCTTACAGGTACAAACAGAAACCTTCAGAGAACGTGTGTCAAACTGAAATGGGTGTGGCTACTTTGCACAATAGAACTCCATATTCGTAGCTGCGTTTAGCATGAGCCGAGGCAGGTTTTTTTTGTTCATGTCCCAGCCTCATTTCCTGCTTGTTTTTCTGCATCTCTCCACACACACACACACCTTCTCCACCTTCAGACTCAGAAGGCCACCCTGTGGTTGAACCAAGAAGGAACTCTTATTCTGTCTTTTCGTTCTTTTTCTCTTTCTCCCTCAGTCGTGGCAGCCACCCCAGATTGATTGTGGCATGTGCAAATGCAAGGGCATGTGCATTAATATTTATCTAAGCTGTCATAAATGATTTGGCTTCATAGTGTACGCCAGCGAGGTGCTCATGGCAAAAACTTTAAAAATTTAATCAGTGTATATAACTTTAATGCGCAGCAGGCGAAAGTGTCAGGAGTTTTTATTATTTTGAGGTAAAGTTTTCGGGAACCTTTTTTTATTTATATAAACGTAGCCACTCCACACAAAGGCATATGAATGGCAGTTAGTGGGAAGTAATCTGCAAGGTTCCACTTGGGGGGAAATTGCTTGCAACAGAATAAGACTAAGACGTTGTATTTTATTAATAACTTTGTTAAATCATATCATTCACTCAGATGTCTCTTTTTCACTCCTCATACTGCCTCCAAACCACCAAATCACTTCCGTGCAGCCATTTATCCTGTTAACTTTTTTATGTGATTACGCTCTCCCATCTTCCCTCAGCCATTACCCAACGGTTACACGTCTCCGCGTTCTTTAATTGCCACATACCTCTCATTTACCTTCCTCCTCATCAGCCGCCGCCACATTCAGAGTCCTATTACATCATGCCCTGTCTTTGTCGTTATCCTGCAGGCTGCCCTGGCAGAGACCTCCCTGCCTCTGCTGGGGACCCCCGGGCTCATGAGCAGCGCCGCGGGCCCGATGGGAGGCAACTGCCACGGCCTTCTCGGCGGAGACCCGTCCATACCGACCGGAGGAAGCCCACCCGGACTGTTGGGCGGGAGTCCACCTGGCTTGCTGGGTATCAGCCCCCCTGGTACGCTGAGCGGCAGCCCCCCCATCATGTTGCAGTCGGCCCACGAGGAGCTGAACGGCTCACTCGACCACCTGGACACCAACGGACACAGCAGCCCCGGATACTCTCCTCCAGTACACATGTAAGCTCCCGCAGCTTCGAAATGAAACCTTTGCCTCTTCTTTCTAATATAATAAATACTGTTGATGTCGAGCTGAAACCTCGTATCTCCACTTTTTATTTTTATCAAATAATTTTCACGTTTTTACATAAATCAACTCCATTAGTCACCCTTTCCATCTGTGGTTTCATCGAGTAATCTAGGAAAAGTGTGGCTTGTAACCACAGAGGTCATTTATTAAGGGGAAATAAAAAACAATCATCACCTGACAAATTCAGCTTTTGGAGTTGCAAGGAGTTTTGCTCAACAGCGACGATATGTAAGAATGTGTGAATAACAGGACTAAAAATGGCTTCAGCAACTGTAATATGATCTTTTCCCCTCAAAAATTTCTAAGTTCTCATAAGATAATGCAAACACAAGCTGCTGAAGCCGAAATCACTCCTTCGATCCCCGTTGTTACTTAAATTGTTTGACATTTAACTCACAGTATCAGTATTTTTCAGTTAGCACTGACCTGAGGGCAGAGCTCATTTTCCAGCCTGTACAGGGTTAATTTTCTCTTCCTATTCCTGATTATGTGGTTTTATTATTTTTTTTTACTGGTCATACTTTGGGAGACAGCTGTAGTCTTTATATCAGCTTCATTACACATTTATCTTTTTACACTAAATGTGTGCATTTTAGCAGTTTAGCTGCTATATTTAATGCAGAACTTTTCTTATTAATATTTAGTGAGTGTAGCATTAATTACTTTAAACATTTTCCCCTTTTCTGTGGCTGAGAAAGTGTTTTAAAGACTGATCTTGTGTGACTTTCAGGAACATCTAAGCCCGTGAAGGCGGCGTTCAGGGAAACACAAACACACTTTAATGCTTCTTATCCTGCCGTCCATCAAACCTCAGATAACATTAGTTAGCCAGTTCTGTAATAGATAAAGGATGCATTCCAGCCCCACGAGGCTAAATATATTCACGAGAATAAAAGAGTGTTTGCTTAAACCTACCAGGCGTCTGTACATTAGTATATTTGGACGTGTTTACCCCTCTCTGAAATGGGGGTGGTAAGTGGAGCAAACCTGCCCAGCTCCAGACAGAATCCCTGTGCTGCCACTCCCGGAGGTCATTTAATTTTCAGGAACAGGACAGCAAAGACTTGTTTCTGTTTCTTCCTGCTCTCTGCTCTCTGTGGCCACGCCGCCCTGACGCTGACAGAAGTTGTTACAGAGGATGAGACGCACCCCCCCCCCCCAGACTGCCCTCACGCAGTCCGCGACAACCTCAAAATGGAAGAAATGTGTTCTTCACGACTGCCTTTCTGCAGCGCGTTTAAATATTAGAGTGGCTTGTAGCACTAAACTAAATAGCACGTCACCTCGAAGACCCGTCTGAGGAGCAGAGTCCTCGGCACAACAGAGTCCATTCAACAGTTAGACAAACCTCTTCTTTCCCTAAATGTCTAAAGGTTAATGATATCTGCTTAACCGCAGACCAGCTTGCCCTGGGCCATGCTGCCTTGGCGTGCACTTGAGTGTGTGTGAGTGTGTGTGTGAGTCTGCATGTGTAATACACTCATGTACACCCTAAGGGGTTATGCTTAAAAGAAATAGGAGCAGTAATTCCCAGAAAAAGCTAAATTCACAATTAGTTACTACTCCATTTACTTGTTGTTCATTAAACTTAGTAAAAAATTAACAAAACTAATTTAATGTCACACTATTTTCTGGGATGCATCACAGCTGTTTGGTGTTTGCGTGTAATGAATGTCTTTATCGCCCCCTTTTTTTTTTCCCCCTTTCTTATTTCACTTCACCATCAGAGCCCCGGACTAATGACCTTATTTGCATCCCCGACTTAACCTCTGCACGACTGCCGGCGCTAATCTGCGATTGATGTGAGCGCGGGCCTCGCCGCGGCACATCCACACGGAGCGCCGCGTATTTATTACGCTCACATTCAGACCGGCGTTTACTCCTGAGTGACTCGATAATGGCAGCCGGCCATTAGGCAGTAAATGACTCGTCCACGGTTTTTAATAAAGTGTCGGAAATCTGAAGCCCGCGAAATACAGCGGCACATATTTTTCTTCGGAGCCTTACAAACATCCTAATGAGCTAAATATTAAAAGCAAGGGGGGGGAGGGGGGTGTATAAGTGACTAAAAAGAGGCAGAGGATCTTTTTACAAAACAAGCTTTATTGTGCAGATAATCTGACACAGGTTGTCACAATGAGCAGCTATGGAAATATAAGATGAACTGTATCTTTGTCGTTTTTTATATATAGAATATATAAACATTTAATAACTATTTGTAGGAGAATCGTTCAGTAATTGTCATTTGTCATAACTTCTCTGAGCACTGATCAGGCAAAGCTGCAGTGGGTTAAATTTAATGCTTAAAAATGATAAAGATACGGTAGTAAAAGTGATCAGTGATTGAATGTTTTCACTTTGTTTTTCTTTTCAGTCTGTAACCTCTGCTCCCCCGCTCAGATCAGCCTCCCCGTCTCATCCCGCCACATCAGAATATTAATTTACAGTATTTGGCTCTGAATATTAAAGTCATCTGTACCTTTTAAAGATTCTTTGCAAATCCAAAGCCCCCCCACCCCACCCCCCCATTTCCACTGATGAAGGCGGCCCAGGAGAGGCGCATCCACTTTATAAGTCTCCCTCTCCTCTCCTCCAAGTCTTGGGGGATTTTCTGATGCATCCGATGTGTCAGAAATAATTAGGTTTTGTCAGATTTATCATCGTTGCACAAACCCTTCTCCCCGACTCGAGGCCCGGATCATGTTATGCCTTGTTTGTGTGTGACAGCATTATTATTCTTGTTAGCTGCCCAACACTCTTTTTTTTTTTTTTTTTTCCTCCCACTTCTCCGTTGTTCTGAAGGGAACGGCGTCCGGTGAGCAGCACGGCCGCCGCTTCCTGTCCGCCGCTTATTGACAGCGGCTAAAGATATTCATCCATTTAGAGTTAAAAACATGTATCATGGTGTCCGAGTGAACTGCCAGGGCTGAAGTTGATTAATGGCAGAACCTAGCTGCCGGTTTTTCCTCTTGAGGAGCGACACGCACAGCTTCTGCATATTAACGAGTGGCTGCGCTTTCTATTAACTAGATAAAAAAGCCTCTCCTCTGCCTTTGCTCCAGGGGGCTCAGGGATGAGAAATTCTCCATTATTTATCATGTGGCCTGTTTTTTTTTTTTTTTTTTTTACCCCCCCCTTTTTTTTTTTTTTTTTTCATGTATTTCAACCTGGTGTCATCAGTAAACTTTTAAATGCCAAACATGTCTGGAACATCACAGTAATCGGCTGTGTTTTTCATGCAGTTTTCATGTGCTTACTTACAGTAGACGTGAGGCGTCGTGTTGAATTAGCGTCTTGCAAACAACACGGTTGTTACTTTCAATCGCTGATACGTGTCAGGCTTGTTTTTTGATACAACAGGATGTGAATTTCAGTGCAGCGAAGCAACTAAAGAACCCTTTTTTCCCCCTTTCTGTTGGTTTACAGCACTCTGAGCCTTTGCATCGTCACATTATGAAGTTTCTTTTAGCACCAATCGGACGTTTCAGCCACTTAAATAAAAAATTTTTTTTTAAATGTGACTTTTTTTTTCCCCATCAGGCCACCTGTTCACGTGAAGGAGGAGCCGCTTAATATGGATGATGACGACTGTCCGATGTCACTTGTGACGACAGCCAATCACAGTCCGGAGCTGGAGGACGACCGGGAGCTGGAGGAAGGGAACCTATCAGAAGACCTGGAGTGAAAGGGAGGCAGTTTTTTTTGGTCGACGTTTTCCCTTCAAGTCCGACCTCACTGTTCCTCTCACACAGACCTGCAAAACTAAAACAAACCACTCCAAAATAAATAAAAAAAACCAACCACAGCTCTTTATCTCTCACCACTGGGACTATTTATTGAGCATGTATCCGGATAGAGACCAATCCAAAGGAACTCTTTGTTGCAGACCTTTGGGATTCCCCAGACATGAGATGTCTGTCGTAAAGGAAACAAAACAGAACTCTGAGACCTGTTCTGATGGAGGTGGCGTGGCCACATACAGTACAAGGATGATGGACTCATGGATCGGGGGTAAAAACATGAGACAAATAAGCAAAATCATGTTCTGTTGAAAGCTAGCGGCCTCATATACTGCCAAAAAAGGAAGACATTTTCTGTTTGTGAATAATCCAACCCACAGTAGTTGTTCTTGTCTAGAGACAATTGCTGGTTCAATTCAAGTTGTTGCTCTGTTATCATTTGCACAGGAGTAGTCTCAGAAAATTGTGTCACTGCCTGTATGTTGCTATTATTATTATTATTATTATTATTAAAACCAGTGTATCGATTTTAGCTTTTTAATTTTTTTAACCATTCTTCATTCCCCAAATATGATTTTTAATTTGAAGACACCACTGACTGTAAATTCCATTCCCTGAATCTCACCAGTAACCAAACTGCGATACCAAGACTGTTGTTGCAACTGTCCAGAAAAGGGAAACCAAGAAAAAAAGGGGTAAAAAAAAAAGAAAAAAAGTTGGCTTCCAGTTTTATCTGTTCGTCTTTAAAAAGTTTGAAAAAAAACTGGAAACTGGGGAAACGGTAACCATTTTACAAAACAAACGCATTTCCGCTTAATGTCCTTTCTTGCTCTTTTTACCTCGGCGTTTTAAAGCTTTGTCTACCTGCAAACAGTCACAGGCAACAGCTAGAAACCAAAGCCAACACGAGCAATGGCCAATAGCTTACAAACAGAAGCCGCCAAACTCTTTTTGGTCCGCCTTCTGTGACTTTAAACTCGTTCAAAGAGAAGCTTTCGTTCCGCAAACTACCTTGGACTAACCTCTGGGATTGTTTCACTTAGCCCTATACAAAGATGAGACAAAGAGAGCAGAAATAAATGCTGATTTTTATTTATTTTTTCCTTATTCTCATTCTTTTCATGTGTAATTTGAGAACTCATAAAATGTCCACATTGGTGATCTTCTGCCAGGCGTACTGCAGATACAAAGCGTTGTTTTTGTGCTAACCGTAACGGTGGACCATAACCAAAATACTCAACAGAAGTGCAGAAACATTGTGCTGTTGTGAGGTTTTATCTTTTTTTTTTTTTTTTATTCAGCGTTTCTTTTGCCGCCCGCATCGGAAGTCATTGTTTTCTCTTTGTATTGTTGTGTTTGGTTTGAAGCCGGTGGGTTTGTTTTAGTCGAGATGCTGTCACGTCTCTCCTTCTGTGGCGGCTTTCTTTCCGAGCCGCGTCGAAAACTGAAAACATTGCTAACCAAACATGAAAACTATCTAGTGAAGCCAAATAAGTCATAATTTCAAAGTAATATGAAATGATGTGGCTTGGTTACCACGGAAAAAGCAAACAGTAAGAGCCATTTCAGAAGAGGATCTCAAAGGTGAAAGGTAACCTTTTCTAGGTGATATTTGCTTTAATTTAAATCCTCAACATGTGGGGTGAGGGTCACGGTTTCTGAGCTCTATAGATACAACTGGTGTTACACACTGATGAACCAGCTTTTTCTATTGGATTCAGACTTTAGTGGAAACTGCATCCCACCGTTTTCCTCTCAGATTGTCATCTAGAAAAGAGTTGTTGCTTTAATGGTCATTTCTGTTTTCAGTAAACCAAAGTTACACAAAATTCTGCCTCCTCCTCTTGTATGGGATAAAGAAAAACAACTACGTCAGACTCTGGCTGACACACGCACGCACACGTTCTCCCACGCTTTGTTTTCCGCTGCAAACGTATGCTGTCAAAGAACCGACGTGGCTTTTGTGTCGCGCTTTTAACGAGCAACGCACATCTGCCCGCTCTGACCAAAATGGAGACACACTGTGCTTATGTTGCTTTCTCGCCGTGAGGCCCGAGAAGCCCAGGAAACTCGTTGCAAGAAGCTCGACGCGCAGACACGTGTGCAGTACTGTACAAAAAAAAAAAAAAAAAAACACACACACAACGTGGAGAGAGGGGCCCGGGAACAAAAACGCTTATTATCCCTTCAACACTGAGCTGGAGTCAGCAAAAAACGACTTGAAGACAACGTTCTTAATAAACTTATCTCACCAAATAAAAAGGACGAGGCGTCTTTCGAAAAGGAAAAAAAAAAACAAAAAAAAAGGGTTCTCCCACTTACCCAAAAAGGCTTTCTAAAAGCTTCTACCTCTGCACAACCAATTCAGAACAATTATACCAGATTGCACGAGAATGTCACAAGAGCTGTTACATTTTCCTACGCTTGGCTCGAACCAACGTTTACATTCCCTGCGTCCAGATACATGGAGGATTTGCATTGTAATAGGTTGTCCGCAAACATTTGTAGAATGATAATGTATAGATTACCTGTAAGGGAATATTGTGTTTTAAAAATGCATGTCTAAAAAAAAAAAAAAGAAAAATCATTTGGTGGACTGGAAAAAAAAATACAAGGACTTAACTAAAAGGAAATCTTCAAACTCATCGGGATGATGGCCTAAATGCATACGAGTGCATTACCTCAGAGGGGAAAAAACCTGTCAGCCACACAGAATGCATATTACCTGTAGATTTGCATGGGTTTTGTATAAATTAAGTTAAAAAAAAAAAAGTCTAAAATAGTTGCTTGCACATAATACCAGAAAGACCTCCAGAACTGCGATCTGCTCCTCCACTAGATTTTAGGATTGTCTGGATTTTCTGGGTTGATTTTTGTCTGTATTTTGATAACTGTGCATACTTATGTAAAAAGAAAAAAAAAAGAAGAAAAAAAAACAAAACATGTTGGTGGACCCATAAAATTTACCAGACTTTTTTCTAAGAGGAAAAAAAAATAACTCTGTGTTTCTTTTCTGACTTACCTGAATTTTTACTGTTTCTCTCTCATTGCTCGCTAAGAATAGCAAAACCTGCTTTTTTCTGCATCTGCTTTGCGTAGCTGTAAGGCCTAACCTAATGTGTGTATTTATTGCTTGTACCTCTGTGCATACTTTATGAAGCATTATGTCTGGCAGTTGAGTCATGTATCCTTTCTACTGCTATCCTTCTCTAAGAATTGAGAATATGATCCCCCTATGTATACAGTAAATTGGGACTGTAGCAAACATATGTTTATGTAAATGGTGATTTTCTTTTTTTTTTTTAATTTTATTTGATTTCTTTTTGATCGAGATTCAATGACTTTTTTTGATACTTCTCATTACTGTGTACTGTGTCCATATGTTAAAGGTTCTCTGACATTAGAAGGTCATGGTTGAGAATTGTAACAGACATTATTTTCTGTATTCACTGCTGAATAAAATAAAGGACCAAAACTTGGAATTTGAAAAAGCAGCTGTCTACCTCCAGCATCAGAGAGTAAATGATCCCACCCCCGAACGCTGTTACACATCTATCTTTTATTCTACAAAGGCACAGCCATGAAAATCTAGCTGGCATTACACTTTAAAGGTTTCAGGAGCTGCTGCTTCGGAGACGTGAAGGAAGGAGTTGGGAGAAAAACAATTAAAATTTAATGTATGTGTTACACGGCTTTTTTTTTCGAGCAGTTAGAGACTTGTTTAGAGAAGCAGGACAAGGCGGCGTGTTGCCCACCCCTCTGGACCTGTAATGGGTTTATCCTGTGTACCAGTCAAGCCTGCTGCCTTCACGTCCCACAGATGTGTCCCAGTACACAGAAACGCCGCTGTGGACTTCTGTTTGAAAGGCTTTTGTAAAACGTGACTAACCCAACTCAGCCAGCCCAAACTCTGCTTCATTTCAGGGCAACGCAAAACATGCAAACCGCATTTTTATGGTAAGCTTGTCGTCAGTAAATCCATGTGTCACCATTTAGCTTCTGCAGCTTACGGAAGTCCAGAGGAGCCTTGGTTAAAAATCTTTTTTATCATGACATCCAGAGGGGAAGAAGTTACACATTTTATTACGTTGTGATAAGTTTTTGTTGTGATACAGATGCATTTATGTGAGCCCGATATACCTAACGTCCTGGGGTTACATGGTGATAAATTGAGGCTGCAGTGAGGCAGTTGGTGAGGTTGCAGGTTTGACTCATGGCTGGGGCTGTTCTGCACAGAGTTTGCGTTGTGGCCCTGCGCAGGTCTCCTCCTGGTACTCCGGTCTACTCCCACAGTCCGAAAACATGCATGTTGGGTTAATTAGCAACTCTAAATTGTCACTAGGTATGAGTGTAAGTGTGAATGATTGTCACCTTCATCCCCATGTGGCCTTGTGATGGACTGGGTGTACCACCCCCATCACCACCACCGCCCCACCACCACCACCACCCCACCCCTCGCCCAAGGACTGCTGAAGATTGGGGCCAACTCTGCACAACCCTGAACCAAAACCAGCAGGTAAAAAAAAAAAATGAGATGGGCTTCCAAAGTTCAGTCCTTGTTCCTAGACTTGGTAATGTATCGTACGGAAGCTGAGAAATGCCATTCCTAAAAGTGTTTTAATCTTGTTTTGTGACAAACCCGGTTTTGTTGTGATAATGCTTGAATTATGTCATTAACTTGAAATCACAAAGTCTTTATTTATGTATTTATTTTCAGTCTAAATAGGATGTTTTTCTCATTGTAACTACAAATTATTTTGAAATCCCAAAAAAGAAAAAAAAAAGAACGATTTGGCCTGCCATCCTTAACTTTGACATGATTTTCTGGAGATCGTGAGTTTACTGTTCTGTTATCTTAAGCTAGATGCAGCTTATCTAGAGAAACATGTAATTAGTTTAAGACACAAGTTTTGTTTTCTCGTAATCACAAAACGATTCTGGTGATTAACTCCGTTTCATCGTTCAGCATCACTGTAACATTTTCAAACTGAACCTTTTTGTTTTACTGTCATTTCCAGATTGTTTCCAGCTGTCATCAGAAAAGCTTTAGGTTGAAATAAATAAATACACCAATCTTGAGCAAATAGGCTTTGATATCTCAAGAAAATGACAAAATGAGCTACGTTATAATGAGATAATGTGATAACCTCATGAAAAGTCGTTTTTAGGCATGCTGACTTGTGTGCAACAAGGTTCCTTCATCAAAGATCAGAGAAAACCAACCTTGGTTTCTCAAGATAACATGCCAGTACCTTGAAAAAACAATAGACCAATTTTCAAGAAAAAAAATGATAAAACCATCTTGATTATTTCAAGATAATAAAATAGTGAACTTGTGATTTTGAGGAAATCGCATCAAAGTTAACCAATGCAGGCAGAGCTTTCGTTGGGTTCTGTAGAGTCATGTAGAGGAAACAAAGATGTGAAATTGCATCAGACACAGATCATTTTCAATCCATCTTTAAGACATCGCTTTCCTCTTTTGCACTTTAAAAGGGAAGAGAAACAAGCTTTTCATCGGTTCGATTGATGGATGTTGACAGGCGGCGTGGCTAAATCAACTCCAGCAGACCTACCGCACCTTGTCGGTCACGGAGCAGCCACGCACACACTGACACACTCAGACTGAATGTACCATGACCAATGGGTTCCCCATTAGCTCGTCTGTATGCCGAGAGCCTTCTACACGTTCCGAAGGATGCTCCAGGAGACATTGTGGGAGCCTCTGAATCACAACCGCTGGTCATTTAATCGTAACACTGATGCATGTTCTTGTGCTATATGATGTCCCATGAGAGGGTCGGAAAACAACAGCAGTTTTCATAAAGGCGCACTTGTCTTCGCCCCAATGACAGTCCCAGGCATCAGCCATGGCAGGCTCCTGTTATCTCCTCAACAATGGCGTTCCAGAGCATTAGCTAGCTCGCAAGGCACTTGTCTTCCATGCTATTTATGCACTTGGAAGTGTTTGTGAATTCAAGTGAGGGAGTGCATACGGAGCGCAACAAGGGCCGCTGTGTACTACACAACATCAGAGGGAGCTCCAACATTAAAGTGGAAGAGCGCCTGCTATAGACCCTTCTTTCAAAGGCCATGAAATAATAATGGGCTGTGGTTAGAGAGGTATCCGTGAGTCACACTGGCTGCTTTTCATAAAGTGGAGTTATTTACAGTGCGATGAATAAAAGAAAGGGTAGCTGCTGGTGCAAGCCTTTTCCACATGAATGGTGAGGAGGGAAAAAGTCCCTCTAATATAGAGTGGCAGTGCAGTCTACTACATGACAGGCTGGCAACGCTCTGAAAGGGAATCATTTCGAAACGACAAACAGATAACAGTTTTTGGGATGCGTATTTATTCACTTTGGTAATGTGTGTTAGACGAGGGCAGTGTCATGGATGTGGCTTTTCAAAAGTTACCACCTGAGAAAGGCAGCGGTTCCATTATGTTGTTTGTGAAATGAGTCCAAATCAGATGTGAGGCTGTTAGAAAAATGTGATTGTTTTTGTGTTCTGTGACGAGGGCTCGGGTGAGGGTACTGTCATCGTCTCATGCTTTTTAAATTTTGTTTCTGAACAAAAAAAAACAACAAAAAGAACGTAAATTCTCAAAACATTCATTTTCCGCTCTGTGCCGATTTAATTAGTTTCTTTTGTTTGCCTGTAAACTTCGCTTAAAATCCATCCTGGGTTTTGAAAAATGCAAATAATCTGCAAACGATCAGTGTTAAGCGAAACTCAGTCATTTAATATTCTTGAAAACATCTTCAGATTTTCATAACGGTGATAAAAATAATGACGTGAATCTGTACAGTCTGAAACTGTTGGATTGGATGAAAACTGCCGATGCTGGCCCTGTTTTTACTTCGTATCATATTAATACCAAATTTTGCAGAAGGAACACTCCATTCAAGTGCGATTGATTGTTTTTTTTTTTGTTCTGTCAGTCAACTGATGGCCTTCTGGGTGTTCAAAACTCAATAATGGCTAAATGAAGGTTTAGTTAATTGTTGGTTTCAAGTTGTTGTTTTTTTACTGCTTTGTTGCTGATGAGAAGTTTAAATAATTTGTAAAAGCCTTCAGTTTAAAAATAAATAGTCTCACTCTCAGATGGAATGGATATGAGAGTACTTTAAAGAAAACTGCATGCTGGCATTACATAGATCTCAACACATCTCCACACAATAGCACTTGGCCTACATCCTGCACGTCTAAATTAGTCTCTGCATCCGAGCGTCGTTCGTTTTATCTCCAACATCGACCAATTAGGTCAATTTATGAGCCATGGCCTTGTGGGACTGAGTGGTAAATATCTCTAGTTTCAGCTTATTGATTAAGAGAGCAGACTCTGTCTCGGTCACTTTCTTTCCTCTCTTGAAGCCCTTCTGACCCGACGATGCGTGTCGGCTGCCTCCAAGCCCCTCGCCCCCGGGCTGCAAAATTGCCTGCTAAATAGTCCGAGGCGATGGCAGCGCTAATTGAGATCATCATTATTATAATTGTGAGTCCTGAAAAAGCCGCGTCTTAAATAATTCGCATTGCTCTCAAGTTGATATTGGACGCAGTGGAAAAATAATTGCATGGCTCAGAGGCATGACGATTGGTTCGGTGGCGGGACGGAGGTGGTGGTGGTGGGTGGGGGGACGAGTGGTCGGTCCTGATTTAGGTCCCAAAGGAATGGGACCCAATCAGAATCAGGAACGGGAATGAGGATATTTGATATTATGTATTATGTGATATATCATATTTGATGCTGTCACAAATGTGAAGCTTTCAGTCCATTTTTAGTCTGTTTAAGTTCACTTTCATGTGAGAACCTCCATTTCTGACGTCTCAGAGTCAGATAAGATTTTGTCAAAGATGAAGCAAAAACAAAATCTCAATTTCACAGATGTTGAGCTCAAATTTGGTGTGGTAGTAGCTGAGAGTCCTCCCCAACACGCATGCAGAGTGCTAACAGTTTGCGCCAGATCTTTGTTTACAACTCGCCATGCAAGGCATCGAGTAGTCATTTCAACCGTCCGCCCGCTCTGTCCTGAGGAGCTGCTGAGCCAGACAAAAAGCGAGTGACCCTGACGCTCATAACTTCCCTCATCCCTACATCACAGCGGCCCTGACGTAAAGATGAGGGGAATCGGTGCACAGGCGTCTGAGTAATGTATGCAAGAATTGGGGGGGGGGGGTCTATTTCTCCGACTGAAACAAGGGATTAACCCAACAAAATGGTGAGAAACTGCTGATATTCATGAATTTTTGCCTGTGGCATTATCTGACACACACACATACACACACGCTATCAGGTCCCCCCTCACTGTCTCATACACAACATGCACAAAGAACCTTGACAATATCCCTAATGAACATGATGTGGTAAGATAATACATCCTATTTGTTTGTTTTATGCTTTAATA
Organism: Kryptolebias marmoratus; assembly: GCF_001649575.2. Taxonomy (NCBI): domain Eukaryota; kingdom Metazoa; phylum Chordata; class Actinopteri; order Cyprinodontiformes; family Rivulidae; genus Kryptolebias; species Kryptolebias marmoratus. The sequence goes on along the minus strand of NC_051447.1, from coordinate 14,926,817 downwards.
ACAACAACAACAACCCTTCCAGGCTTCCAGATTATTTAAATCCTCTTACAGACAACACACTCTGCCTTTATAGTGTATTTCTTTTGTATTTCCTATATTTAACCTTTTCCAGATAGTGTTTTCCTCCTCCCAGTCTTAGTTTTGATAAATAAACACTTGGCGGTGCAGACGGGTGGAGAGGTTATGTTGGTGGGGGGAAAAAAATTCTAACTATCATCATTAACCCATTGTAATCACATCTGGTCTTAATCACCAGTTCATAATGGAATTTATAATGGAGCGATTTCAATTATCCACCACCACTGGAAGAGAAAAGTCATGGAATTAAATTAGAAAAATGCGTATGAGGGGTTTGTGTCTACAGATGAATGTTTTTGTGTTTCAGCGGTACGATGGTTCTTTGTTGTCAACTGCCACTGAAGGCGAAGGCGGAGTGATAATGTCCGGGTGCGCGTTCGTTTGTCTAATCTGTTAGCAAAATATCCCATGACTCTCTGAATGCAAAAAGTGATCACTGGGCTGATGTCTACATCAGATTAAATTTTGAAGTCAAGACCATTCAAGATGGCCGCCATAGGAAAGTGATTTTAGCAAACACAAACATAGCTGTAAGTTAGTCACTTTTACAGATTTTGAGCTCAAACAAGATGTGGTAATAGCTGAGTATTGTCCTTAATTTATACTTAGTTCACAACAACATCTTTGTTTTAAACCTTGGCATTAAACCCTGAGGGGACCCTAACCCTAGTCCCGGGGGCAAAAGGCCCTAAAACCCTGAGGAGATCAGAACCCTAGCCCTGGGCCAAAAGGCCCTAACCCCTTTAACCCCGAGGAGACCCTAACCCTAGCCTGGGGCCAAAAGGCCCTAACCCCTTCAACCCTGAGGAGAACCTAACCCTAGCCTGGGGCCAAAAGGCCCTAATCCCTTAAACCCAGAGTCAACACTGTTTGTTAGCAAAATATCTTATGAACTATTGGATTGATTTCAGTGAAACCTTTGGAATGTAATCATTAGGTGTACATCTACAACTGATTAACCTTTGGAGTCAACCCAGTTCAGGATGGCTGTCACAGCTAATCAACCTTAGTCTACAAATAAATGGTGATACCTCAGTGAATTGTACAGATATTGAGCTAAAATTTGTTGTGGTAGTAGCTGGCAATGATTTACAAACCCTACGCTAACTGCTAACAGATCATACTAGATATTGCGATGTGTAAAGTGACCCTGCCCAAAAGGGTTTTTTTAGGTTTTACCAAAATGGCTGTAAACTGTCATTAAACAACATAAAATGGTGCTAGTTTAAACTGGTTGTAGCGCGTGTTTCAATAAATGCTAGTTTGTAGAATTTCTGAGGAAAGAGTTGAGTTTTTGTGGAGAAAACAAAAAAGAAACGAAAAAAAAACTTTAGGAGTTGATCTGGAGGTTTGGATGGTAAAGGAAAAAAACCCAACATTCGCCAGGAACGGTGGGTTAAATCACTTACTGAAGATTTTTAATGACATTTCAGTGTTCCTTGTATAATTACTCTTCATCTGAGATGGGCCGTAATGCTGTTGGACAGTCGCGGTTCAGGCTCGCTAGCTCGCTTCATTAGCGTGTCATTCCTATTTCACATCAGAGGCTTTAATTGTAATGCTGAATATGCACAGCTCTCCACGGCAGCCTAATCAAAAAGGATCCACTTGTATTATTAATATCAGAAATCAGCCCGCTTGCTTTTTTTTACATATATAAATAAAAGAATACAGACGCATAAATCAGCTGTCATTTATTAGCTTGGCCCTGGCATATCCGCTAGACATGCAAGTAGACCAACCGCACCCCACCTCTGTTCGTTCCTGCATCACTCATCAAGATTTAAAAGGAAGGAAAAAGACAGAGAGGACAGAGGAGAGGACAAAATACATTAAATATACATACTAATTCAGAAGTGAAGTAATCAGAATGCAAGCAGGTGACACCTGGTGCTGAGAGAGAAAGATGTGGACAGCTGGCAACAGGAAGAGGATGGAGAGGTTATGGGGAGGTGCTGAAGGATGGAGAAAAGGAAAAGATGGCAGGATTAAGATTTGCTTTGAAAAGAAAACAGTCTAAGAGAAGACGCCTACAGCGCAGCAGAAAGTGTGCCGCTGAAGGTGGCCGAGTGAAGACTGAGAGTGGCAAGGTCGCGTTGACCATCTATGGAAATATAATAATTTAAAAAATCAGGGAACAAACAGGAAATGGTCAGTTATTGCACCAAAGGCAATAGTTCCAATCTTTTGAAGTGGGTCCTGTGGAAAGGTTATGGACTCTAATATCTTACCTGTTGTAGATGGCTGTTTGAATGACCTCAGCTGGAAGAAACAAGTGGGCAGATTTACTAAGATTGCGCAACTCATCTTTTCTGCTCCAGCTTCAGCTCTTTATTCGCAGCAGCGACAGTATCTGCTTCATCTCTGCGTCAAACACGCACATCAGGATTTGCTGATGATGATTTTCTATGGCCTTTTCAGTGTTAACATCTGTGCTAATTGATGATCAACAGCCTGTGATTTTTTTTGGCTTATGTTAGTGTGCACTCTTTATTAGGCATTCTGTATGTAAAATAAGCTTTAGTCATTTAAGTTTCAAGATAATCAAAGTGCTTCAATAACCAAACCTAATGGTTTTCTAAAATAGTCATTTTAAAATGGCAGAAATCCACTTTAATACAGCATTGAAAGAGCTGTTTACAACAAGTAAGACTAATTGTTCATAAACTTTCAACAAAACCCTGCTTTAAAAGATTCGACCTATCCTTTTAGATTAAAATGCTCATGAACAGATATAAACAATAGGACATGTCTGGAAAGTTCAGAGGTAATTGGTAATCTACTTGCACGGCGCTACTTGTCACTGCCAGAACAAATGTACTTCCTGTCACGCTGCTGCTACGGCAGGCAGCGGCGTGTAAAGCTAACGCACCCTGACATGCCGTGAATCAGGTCACACGATGCAACTGCAAGGTCAAAAGACACGAAAACATCATAAACAAGTTGTTGTGTTTGCAGTTCTGTCCGCGGTCCAAGAAGCCGCGAACATCCGCGTCCGTCTCCTCAAACGCAGATTCGTCTCGAGTCTGTTTGCACGCCGTCTTCTGCTCGTTTTTAGTCCGAGGCAGACAACAGCAGAACTCGCCTCAAGAAAACACTGTCACGTTGAATTATGGGAGACAAGAAAACTTATGACAGCTTCAGGTGGATGAGACAGACATAAATTGTTAATTAGACATTAATAGGAAGACAGACATTAATTAGGCATTAATGTGGAGACTCCTCGTACAGTCTTCCCTCTTTTAGTCACATCCTTCCTCCGAGTTTCTAACTATAGCTCGCTCGTTCTTGTGCCCCCCCCCCCCCCCCCCCCCCCCCCCCC
>NC_051447.1:14872488-14923396 GCF_001649575.2 Kryptolebias marmoratus | reverse complement strand
CCCCCCCCCCCCCCACCCCACCCATTGGATGTTCTCTCACATCTGGGAGAAGCAGATAAAGGTGAAAGTATTGGTAAAACCGTTCAATGAGATTTAACTCTTTACAAGTCTAGCGTTTGTTTAAAACCAACCATTAAAAAAAAGACTTGTTCAAACATTTAAAGCTGCAGTCGTTCCTATTCAGTGTTAATCATCACCCGCTGCCATGGAGGGTTAGGGTTAGAACGATCATGTCTGTGTGCGTTTGTGTTCATTTGTCTGTCTGTTAGCGAAATATCCCCTAAACCATTTAGCAGATTTTCTTGAAACTCTCAAAAATTACTTACTGAATGCATGTCTACAACTGATTCACTTTTAGAGTCGACTCGATTCAAGATGGTCACCACAGCTAATCAACCTTATGAAATGCAGAAATAACTGTAACACAGTCCATTTTACAGATATTGAGTTAAAATTTGGTGTGGTAGTAGCCGAGAGTCTAACTAATCGTTTTGTGTTAAATTTGGGTGCGAGGCCTTTCATTTCAGCACACATTCCAACCCTGTTTGCTGCAGCTGCTGCCCTTTGACTGCTTGACTTTCCTTCCTGACTAAATCTGTTTACAAGAGTTGTTCAGGCGTGGGGAGGATGTTTCTGGCTGCGCGGGGCATCATGCAAACAGGCCATTAAAGTTGTCACACATGAAGTCAGTGTCAACATGCAGGCGGGGGGAATTTGGCGTTGCGTCGTGAGGAGGTGTGTATGTGCGTGTGTGTGTAAACTCCACATTCAGCGGCTGATGGAAAAGGCTTTATAAACGCAAAGAAAAAGAGGGGTACAAAAAGTACTGTAAGCAGAAAGTAAATTACTTCCCAGTGTACTGTATGTGTTCTAACCCTGGGAGGAGGGAAGCAGGGGGGTGGGGGGGCAGTGCTTAAGTGCAGGTCAGCTCCATTACCTGAGTCCAGCATGTCTCTCTCGTATCCTGAACATACACATATAACCCCAGCTTGATGATATTCTCTCCCAATCTTCCTCGTTTCCATTGCAAACCTCTTTGATCTGTGATTTGCATTTTAACGCCCAGGGGGTAAAAATTATTTGGATGAGATTTTTCTCTCTCTCTCTCTCTTTCTCTCTCCCTCTCTCTCTCTCTCATTGCCTTCTTTTTGCATCTTCTCACTAACCCATTCACCGTACCTGGGGCTTGTAAACTCCTCCCTCCCTCCCTTCTTTCCTCTCCTCCTCCCTCTCTGATTCCCTCCTTCCCCAGCTCCCTTCGTCCCTCTTTCCCCGCTGCTCGGGATCTCCTTTTAATATCAGCTATGCCCCAGAACGAAACAAACAAATTAGCTGGTGGGAGGACTGTGTGATCCTCGGGGTGAAGCGCCAGTTCTGAACAAGGCATTCTGACAGTGAGAGCAGGGGTAAAAACAATTGGGAGATGGTATGAAGGTACCATATGTCTATTTTTTTGTGTGCTTTACCTGCTTGTTTCTGTCCAAGGATGTATCCACAAGAGCCCTTTGTACAGATGGCATATGGTGTGGCGAGACTCAACACAGAAAGGTCTCAAGTGAGACACCAACTCTATTAAAAACACATTCACTGAATACTAATAAATAACTTTATCCTGTGTTAAGACACAGCAAACTTCATCGGAGGAGCAATAACTTTATTTTGGTGATTGGCAACAAAAACTCACCTTTGTTTGTTTGTTTGTTATGCTTTTGACTCAGCTGTAAACGTGCAGCAGAGCCACTCATACGCCTCCCCAGGCCTGCAACTCAAGTAGTCACAGAGCTGAACTGAAGTGTGTGCGTGAAGTGCTTTTTGAAGCACGTGGCACACCACTCTTACTGATTTGCCGGCTTTCTGCGTGTGAGCACACAACGCTGTTGACCTGAGCCACTTCTCTTTGGTCGGAGGGGAACAGCAGTGGATTTGTGCTCCTAAGCCTCAACCAGTGTGCAAAAGGAACTATAAAGAATGTTCTCATAAAATCCAGTACAAAGGAAAATCGTTTATAGTGTCACGGTTTGAATCTTTTCTGGGTAGTGCTACTCTGGTTTTCCTTTGTGTCATTGTCAGTTTTAGTTATTCAGCTGAGGTTTTGTTCTTGTAACTGTCTCAACCACCGGAGATCCTCGGTTCTGTTCCTATCTCCTTCGATCACCATCTTTTCCTAATAATCAATAGCGTAGAGTTGCATAGGCTTGTTTTTAAAAAGTAGCGGCCACTTTAAGTGTCCATTTTATCTGCCTTGAAATTACTACCAACAATTGTTGAAACTTTTGAGATTAAACACAGAACACTGATAGTCTCATGAAGCCAAACTCTTGATTACAAATGACTTGGTTTTATTTTGAAAAGACTATTTATGTAAGTGAGTCTGTGCCTCATTAAGGGTAGTCAAATGTAAAGATAAAAAACAAGGCTACGTGGACAAAAGATACTCATTTTTGCAAAGTTATTTTACCTAAGAGCGTAACTTCATTGTAACCCCACTAAAACATGCTTTGGCTCAAACAAAAAGCCTGCAGAAAAACATTCCTATGCTCGTCTATGAGCAACAATATCGCCTTCTAAACCACGACAATCTGCTTCCGTCTCACTCCCTTTTTGATGTTTTGAAACAATTTATATATTTTTAATCATATCAAAGAAAAGGTGTGTGGCCATCAAACACGGGAGGTGTTCGCTCTCAGCCACGGGGCCCTCCCAGCCAGCCGCGCTGCATTCCTTATTCTATTTTATCTCTTTTAGTTTTTCTTTTTTTTTTTTTTGACTAATGTCAGTAACAGCTACCGGTAATAAAATGCTTGTTAGAGTTTGTGCCGTTGCCTCGCAGCGTCAGCTTTGATACATTGTCAGGCTGTTTTGCCAGTGTTTCCTGATTACCTCGCCGCCAACCGCATGTTTATTGATTGGGAGTTAATAAAGCAAGGGCCGCCGCTTATTTCGTCTTTGCAGAAGGTGAGCCTTCTTTTGATGTGAAGGCCCCTGTTTGGCATTGTGCGTGCAGCGCTGTGTGTGACGGTTCTTATTGTCATTGTTGGGAATTTAAAAAAAAAAAGAAAAAAATCAAGGTGTAAGAAAAATACAAATGGTGCCAATTACTTACATAACCTGCAGGCAGTCTAGGTGACTTCATACAGCTGTCTGTAATGCTGACGTCTTCTTCTACAATATATCTTTGCATCTGGCTGTCTTTATGTGTTCGTGCTTTCATGTCTTTATGGTCACAGTAAGCCTGTCATCTCTGAATCTGTTTCTACCTGCTTCTTTCTTTCCTCCCCCCTTCAGTTTTTCCATCCAGTCCATCCCCTCGGCAGTCAGTCTGGTGATTCAGTCCCTCACCAGCTGATTGTCTTTTGTCTCTGTCCTGTCCAGCTTCTCCCTCTGCTGTTTATTTCATTCCTTCCCCAGATGCAGGCTGCCTTGGATGATTTTCTGTCTCCTCCTTTGGGTGCCTTGTATCCCCCCCCTCCCCTTTCCGTCCCACCAAAGTGCACCAAGCCGCCGGTCATGTCAAATCAAAATAACATCTTTAAAAATTCAGTCAACGTTACCCCCTACAAACAGCCGGGGCCTCCTTGTTGTCTATTCATGTATTCAGGTGTACACTGTATCATGGAGGACATGCATTCTGAGCGCCAGGGACATGCGAGTTCCATCAAAATTTGATATATTCATTCATGGTCGCCTTTAAACTCTGTTTGTTTGCAGATAAGCGGCGTGTTTACCAGGGGATGGGGAAGCAGGCAGGCTAATGCAGATCGGTTTCTTATCGGACAAGTGGTGGCCCCCCCACCCCTGCTGGCCGTGTAGCCCCTGCTGGGTCCCCTGAGGAACGTAAGCCGTGCAATACGACAAGGTGATTCTGTCTTTCTCCCGTCCATCTCATCGTGTTTATCTTGATGTGCGCATGTGTTTATGCCGCTAATATATATATAAATATATAATATAAGTTGTACATTATATGTCCTCTGTCCAAGAATTCCTCCTGTCTCCTCCCTCGGTTTGTTGCTGTAGCTACATCACTGTTTAGTGTCACATTCTTGGGGTCAAACCAAAGTGCTATAGCCTCAGGCTTGCTCCGAGGCTTGTGTATCATTGTGTTTGCTGATCGCTTCCACATTCTAACATGGTCCGCCATGTTTTTTGCAATTTTTTTGTTGTTGTTGTTATTTATTCTTTATGATAAAAATGCCCAGAGGTCTTTGAACAGGAAGCTCAATCTGGAAATATAATGTAAAAAGCGAGTGCTAAAAATGTGATGTGCTGCTGTCGTCCTTCCTCTTTACCTTCAACCTCTTTCCCTATGTGGAAGTTCAAACCCACCCCCCGTGAATTTCGCCCCAATCTCTCACAACCCTCGTGCTCAAAACTATCCCAAAAATCTAATCATGTCAAAATGCATTATGAACATCAAAATACTTCTGTTTACAACATCACATTGGTGTCAATTAAATCCACTAAATTATTCAGACATTTATCCTCTTCTCCCCTCCACCACCCCTCTATGCCTGGGGAATTTTTAATCAAGCCTCTTATTTGCTTTAAATTAGCGCCGTCAAGTGTGTATTTGTGTAAAATCCCTGATATCATTAAAGATTTATCAATAGAAAATCTGTTTTGGTTGATTTTGCTGTTAATTGGCGTCTGCAACAAGTGCCCGTGTGTTGGTTTGGAGCTGCAGAGCATGAAGATCAAAATCTTTTTGGTTGCATCGAATCAACAGTTTAATCTGAACGCACACCAACAAGCTCCTTAATAATTCCTGAGCCGGCCTTTCTTTTCCTAACGCATTTACTTTGTTACCAGTGGAAGTGAGATCGTGATGAGTGGAGGTGAATAAAGGTACCCGTTGCGAAGTTATGACGACTATGAAAACAGCTGAAGTTACTGAAAAAAGGTCAACAATGACAACGTTCACGTAAGAGGCTTTTCAGATGGAGAAGTCCAACAGTTTTGATGCATTGGTGCATATTTACACTCATATTTATTGAGTAATGTATGCAGATAAAAGTATTTTGTTTATATTGAGTGCATATCCACATTTCAGAATTGCACATCAATATATCTGAAAAATTATTGGAGTAACCACTTCCAACCTGCATCATCTGATATTTCCATGCTTTTAAAGAATTTCACATAGAAAGTAAAATGATTACTTTTCCAGTATCTCTTTAGTTGATACAATCTCCTTCAACAGAATTTTTCTTGCTCTGCCTTATATCTTTGTTTCTTCCTCAGTGTTTTTTTTTTTTACACCAAGCTGATTCTGGACAAAATACAGTTAGTTGTTCCAGATTTGATGAGTCTTAACCTTTGCATTCTTGCAGATACAGACTCTAGACATGCCAAGTTGTCATCCAGTGCTCAGTCTGGATGGCTGAAAAGAATATCTTGCCCTCTTTGTTGATACAGATCTTTTGCAGATACCAGCAGTTAGTCTTACTGTTTCCTGTTTTATTTTAAAATTGTTTTTTCACACTTTTTCACACCCACTTAAGTCGGTTTCCTTCCTGCCATCAGAGTACTCTTTCATTTAGCTCATTGTCTTGCAAATATGGTTCATTGCTTGATTCCTATCAGCCTCAGCAGTTTTTCTTATTACCTACTAACTTAATATTCTATAAGTAGAGAGATGTTTTTTAAATTGAAATCTATTTTACCAGAGGTCTTTTGGCACAAAAATGCCTTCAGTGGTATTGCAGTGGTAGCAAAATTGACATGTTTTAGTTTTTAAAGCTGCCTCCATCATTTCAGTAACATTGGAGGACATGTTTGCAGCGTATGTACCAAAATCTTTTGGTTCTAAAAAAAAAAAATCATTAGATCTGTCCCATCAGTTGGTTTACTTTCACATTTTTTTCATATTTTTTTGTAAAAAAAAGGGTTTTTTTTAAAACAGAAACTAGTTAAATAGTGAAATGCTTACAGAAAACTGAAGTACATGTATGTGAAATAAAGTTTACTGCTTCCTGTTTTGAGGCACTTAGTTTGAATTAATATCAATTTTATATTTTGCTTGTCTCAAATGACCACAGAAACAATGAAAGTTGAAGTGAAGCTGAAGTGTGTTTCAATTTTTTTGACTTGTTATGATTGGGTAAAAGTAAAACCATTTTTAGCACTCAACAAACTAAAGTGAAATCACCCATAGCAGCATAATTGAATTAGCAATTAAGAAATAATGGTAGACCTGATGACAACCATATGGTTCTTTAAGGTCTTTGGGAGGTTAAACTCAAGTCAAAGGACAGATCCGTAAGCCTCACAGCCCCTGTTAGCTCAGTTTCTTCTAATAGTGTCAGTTTTGTGAGCACACCTCTTTTTCTTTTTCTTTTCGTCTTATGGATGTTGTATATCCCTTAGCAAAAAAGCAGAAAGAAACGACAGCAAAGCCATTTCTATTGTCCCATTTGCTTTTGAGTCGCTGTATTTTCGGGGGCACGTTTGAAGCATTTTGAAGTCATATCACAGATGACATGTTTTGTGAATATTTTCAAACAGCTCCCTTTTGTAATGGAAATGGCCGCGACTCTGTCAATAAGCAGAAAAGCAGATGCGTGCTGAGCTGGATAGCCTGAAACTTTTAGTGGTGCCGAGCTTTGACTGCTGTGAAGGATTGTAATGTTAACTGCTTGTGATGAGGGGTGGTAGAGGAGGGGGCAGGTTGTTTTAGGGCTTCACTGACTCGACTCAACCACACTCGATTTACAAATAGTCACACACACACATCTTGTGGGTTCTCACATTTGTGCTCCTTCACAACTCAGCCCCCCAGCATGTACACACAAGCTCGCTCGCATGCTTCCAGGCCTCCCCACAGCCCAAAAGAACCTGCAGCACATCTGTCTATGCTGCATCTCCTTCTCCTCCTCCTCCTGACGCGGCTCCTGCTCTGCTCCTCTAACCATGGCCAGGTGTTTGCCCACAGCCACGCAGCTCTTCATCTCCAGGCCGCCAGACCGACGCTGATGTAATTGCTCTCTCCGCTGATCCGTGAAAACAGGAGGGGAGAAGATGGAGGGGAAAAAAATTGAGAAAGAAGTTGTAAAGCCCAAAACAGGAATAAAAAGAAGAAGAAGAAAAAAAAACGGGATTCTGTAACATGCTTGCCCAGAGGTGTGGGTGTCTAGAAAGGATCGTGTGTGTGAAAATTTTAGAGGGTGGAGTGTGAAACTCAGCTTGTGTGTGTTTACGAGAAGGTCACTGTGAACTGCGCTCCAGCACAGCACTGATTTTTGCACAAATCTATCTGCATGCAGGTCTGGAAAGCAGCTCAGATGTTAGCGTGTACATGGTGTGCTTTTAAAGGTTCTGTTGTGATTGCAATGTAAATTAATGTATTCATGATATTTATATATTTAAATATATTTATAAGGGGTTAAACCCACAGGGGGAGGTGGCTTCCCTTTTTCCTAATGATATGCAAATGGGGTCTAACGTCATATTTCATCTCAAGCCCATATCTGAATGTTCTGTGGGAATTATTGCCTGGTACTTGATATAACTGCCAAGAAATCGCAAATAAGTTTGAAACTGAGGTTAAAAAAAAATGGGAAAAGTTTCGATGATGACTGGCAGTCAGTTTTCAGAAGCTACAAGTGTCTCCTGTTTCAAACTGTTATTCAGTATCCCACACAGCTGAGTTAATAATTCCACATGAGCATCATTTAAATTTTCCTCTGCAAAGCAACTAATTCCTCAAGCGTATCCCATTTCATCATGAAACAAACAACAACAGTAATGAGCAGAGAGTGCAACACTTAGCCGAGATCCCCCGGAGTTTTGAATCAAGTGTGAGATTAGATTAATGTCTTCCTCCCTATGTGGCTAACCTGTGGCTCGGTGATGAGACGACGCTGTATCAAATTAGAGAATCAGAGAGAGGGATAAAAAAGCCCCCTGCTGTTAAAAATCTAATTATTGCAAACACAATAAACAGCTTGATTGTTTTTAATGTCTGCCACTTATGCACGCCGTGGAGCGTCAGAGTCTGAAAGCATGTTTCACTCCGCTCAAAGATGTTATTTTAGGACTAAATGATGTTATTTAATCATTTATTTATTTGTGGCGAAAACTTGAAATTAGCACAACTAGCAACTCCAGTTAGCATATGCTGCCAAACCGCTTTTATTTTGAAGCCAGACTTACTTAAAAATAAAAGCTTTGATCAGTTTTAGGGCTGACGACATGAGGAAAAAAAGCACAAGTTTCAGATGATTTTGTTACTCTCAAAAGATGGCACTCTAAACTCAAATCTTAATTTCCACAAAGCCAGATTAAAATCTTTGCCTATTCAAAGTGAGAAAATATTTATCTAGACATAAATTAATTCTCGATTTTTAATTTGTATGTTCACTCTTGAAGAGAGTCCGTGACTTTAGCCTGGCTCCTTTTGGATGTCGGAACTTCAATTAATTGTCATTATGCTCTCATCGCGGTCCAGCTGATTGGTTTGCTCTCCGTTTACAGTACCCTCTCCCCAAATCTCACCCTCTTCAGCAACACTGACATTTTGGAGAATTCTTGATTAGCATAATTAGACAGCTTTGATGGGAGATTTACAAAATCCCCCTTTTCTTCTGTCCTGACTTGTTTCCATAGACGTCTTGCAATTTTCACATTTATGCTTTGAGTCCATGGATTAGAGGTGACATTTATGAGGGTATATTTAACCACAAAATACATAAATAATATCTTCACAGCTGTCTCAATGTTTACTGTATCACTGTAATATATTTTTGACCTTAATTCCCAATATGATTTAGCTTTTTCCCCCCCCTGTATTTGTGTTTTTATTAAAAACAAAAGCTGAAGATCGAGAGAGAGTGGGTGCATTAAGAGATGGAGAGGAAAATAAAGAGGTACAGACTCCGGCATGCTGTTATTCCTCTATGAAGGAGAGCTCCAGTAGTTTATTGATTTTCCAGAGCTGCTCTGCTCTTATTGTTATCCCAGGGTGCCGAGCGCTCTTCATCGGACACACGTAGCACTTCGGGCTGTGATCCTTGTCTGAGACACCCCAGCTCTCACCACAGGCCCAACCCGGCATCCCATTCACAGCCATTCATGCCGATGTCTCAATAGCTCCCACTCAGGAGGTAGCAGCCAACCATATGGGGAATAAGGGCACAGAGGCACATCCTCAGATCTTTTGAGCTCTGTGGTGCGGTGGAAGACGGGGAATTTACTCATTTTTCCAGATGAGAGAATTCCTCTGATTCCACTGTCTCATGCTGAGCAGGCTCTGCTGTGTGTCTTTGGTGGAGGTGAAAGATTTCACATCAACAAGTCATTTACCTCAGGTTTCTGACGGTGCTAACTCTTGCCACAGCAGTTGAAGAGGTTTGACATTCTGAATGTTTACCCAGCATGCATCAGGCCATGCTAGCAGGAACAAACAACCCCCCTTCCACCAAAAAAAACAAAACAAAACAAAAAAAACTGCATGGATTCATTGAGAAAAAGGGGAAAAATTACAAATCAAAGTTCTCATGTTGTCCACTACCTCTTATTCAAACCAGGTCTGAGTGAAATGATGTCAAGGCAGCGTCTCACCTTTAGCTTGGGTTTGTCTTTAATTATTGTCAGGGAGGAACACACAGCCCAGCTCATCAACTGGATAAATATTTGACCTCTATTCTATAAATTGGCATGGGGGGGGGGGTTTAACGGTGCTTCCTGCCCAAAGCCAGCCTTCATGCGCCAAGCGATGCACAGTGAATTGGCTCTCTGCAGGTGACTGCAGCTAGGCTCGGCATGAGGTAAATTAAAACTCACATTTCTGCTCCAAAAAAGACACAGTTCATACACTTCCCGAATTTGTCTTATTTAATTACAACCTATGCCAAAGCATAATTTTCGAAGCTTAGACAGGGGGACCAATTAATCAAGGAATACATATGTCTGTTGTCTGCGGGGTGTGTATGTGTGTGAGTCAAAGGAGGGTTTTTTTGCACCGATATAGGAGAATTGTATTTTTTTGTGTATTATGTATGTTTGGGTGGTTTTGCTAACAGGGCTCGGGGGTATTTGTTGGTAATATTTTAAAAAGCTCAAAGCAGGACAAACAAGGAACGAGGCTTTAACAAATAAGTTTCCCCACTGTGAGCTTTAACCACTGTTGCTTTGGCTGGGTTTATGCTAATAAAAACTCTGCGAAGGATCACAGAAACCCAAACCTCATTACATTTTTGATTTATTTCACATTGGTCAAAAAAGTTATCAAAGGACAAAAAAAGAAGAAAAAACATGTACCAGGAAAGAATCTGATAAACATCAAATTAGTGAACGTTTCATGAAGGCCAAATAAAAGTTACAAAGATCAGAAAAGTCATTTTAGATACAAGTTTGTTTATTACAATAAATACTTTTTATTGTAGGCCTATATTTATATGATGGGGAAGGTTTTGCCAGATTTCCATCTCCTAATGTTATCCTTACATCTTGGTACTCTTAATTTAAAGTTGCAAAGAGTAGTAACAACCCAATCAAGAAGCTCACACATCATCAGTTGTCATTGATTCCTTTGATGTGACGTCAGTATGCCCACATTTTGCCCATTTTCCCATCTTAAGTAAGGCTCAGGTGGCCAAAATACAATCAAATAAGGTTATTTGTACACAAATGGAGCTATAGTGTGATACACTTGTAAAGTGTTTTGGAATATGCCAGTTAAAATCATGTAAAACTAAGTTTGCAACACAATTTTTCCTGCATGTTAAGGCTGGTTAGCCACAAAACCAAACATGATACAACAGAATGCACTTAACTAGAACGAACGACAGTTGTTTTTTACCATAAAATATATTTTTTTTACAAAGAAATATGATTCTGTTGTAGTTATGTTTTATGCTTGTTATGGTAAATCAAGACAAACACCAAATGCAAATCACCAGAATACACCAACCTCAACATGACAATGGTTTTGGTGCAAGTGAAAAATTTTAATTGTGCATTTGCAAGTGCAGTTCAAACCTTTTTGTTTTAAATGTCCAAAATGTAGAAGTAGGGCTCCAAAGTATGAGGAAAGATGAAAGGGATTTGGTTTGTGATACAGTAATTTCAGTGTCAAAAAGTTCAACAGTGTTGAAGAGTAAAAGACGTGTCTGCCTTCAAGTGTATCCATGTCTGAGTACTTGCGTCCAACACATCAAGTGATATACATTTAAGGCCGCTGAAAAGCAAAACTTACCTTTCTTCACTTTCAACACATCAGTGCACGACGGGGCAGTGAGCCTGAACGATGGGTCAAACACTGTTGCTGTCTCAGTGGCTTTCAGTGATTGTCAATAAAGTTAAATTCATCTCAGATGGGTGTCAGCTTTGATCTCGAATTCTTTGACGAGCTGGCGGAAGGCATTTTGAACTCTCTCGAAGGCTGCGGCGCATTCAGACCTCTCACATGTGGATTTTCGCATCGCCTGGCGCATGTTATTGTGACCGCTCGCCGAGTTTTGTTTTTAATGTCAGTTTTAATTGTCAGTCACCTGCTATTCTGTTTCTTCAGCTGACAAATACATATTTATGAGGTCTGGTGCTTTTGTGAGCACATTTGTCGTTGATTATGTTCGCCCCTCTCACTCTGTGGTTGGACTCCAGATGTGTGGCTTTACAAGCACAAAGTTATCCACTCTCCAGCTCCCACAGTTCTCTTTTTTTTTTTTGGAGGGCCAGGGTGTTTATTTGCATTGAGACACTAATCAATTGCAGCAGGGGGCTTCATTCCGATCACAGAGAGATTTATCTTTAACGAGCCAATCAGTTTATTGCATGTTCCATCCATGTTTGCTTTGCATCCAAACAGAATACTTCCAAACCCAAAGTTCGATAAAAGGTTTTGATCAGACAGCCTCAAACAATCCTTTTTGCTTGAAGGTGGTGGTGGGGGGGAAGGCTTAACATAATGCTATTAATCATGCGAGGGCGGCAGGGTTCAGCTGGTGTAATGGTCAGCTTCTAAAAGCCTTACTTATTAAGTTCTTCTCACTCGGCATCGACTTCAGTGTAAAATCTTTGAAGGTTTGATCAGGTACAGGTGCTGGTTCTCGCTGTTCAAAGCGACACCCCAAACTCTTTCGCCTGGCCATTAAAGTCGACGCGAGGGCAGGTTGGGTCAACTTCTGCATTTCTATCAGAACCACAGCCGGGGAACAGCATAAGCTCATTAGGCCTAATTACAAATGTTCTGTCCTGAAGCCATTTCTCATTTTTCAGCTCTTTTTTTTTTTTTTTAGAAAAGTTGTAGCTGGTAACAAAATAAAAGTGAAGACTTGGATCCCATCAAAAAAGCAGATTTACTGGCAAACTGATACTGACTGCTGAGGCCTTGCCTAACATCAGCCTTTTGAAAAGAATAAATCAACTTTTCAGCATTCTTAGAAATAATCTTTTTCTTGTCATGTATAAACACCATCTGAAGCTGGATGGTTATCTCAGTTTCAGTATCAAAAACTTGGGCATCCAGCCAACATTGTTTCATCAACAAAAAAAAATTGGAATAATGTGCAACAGAAAGTTAAATCTCATCTTTTTGAATCTTAACTGACCAAAAAAAGAAATTCTGGGATTTTTACTGGCCATCTTAGTGGGTATATTGGTGGAAGGATGTTAGAGATGCAGCTGCCAAGAAAAAGACAAAGAGGACATATATGGATGCTGTTAGAGGACATGGAGGTAGCTGCAGTGAGGACAGAGGACAGAGTGAGACACAGAATGACTCGTTATGGTGACCCCTGAAGAAGGAACAACCAAAATTTGATTTTGCTTAGGCTGACTTTTTTATTTATGCCCTTTGTGGCACGTGATAATGTTTTTGCTTATGCCCATGTGTTGACTTCTCTGTTCTGTTAGCAAAATATCTCACAAACCACTGGAGGGATTTTAATGAAACTATCAGACAGTAAATCACTAGATGTACCAGTTCAAGATGGCTGTCGCAGCCAACTGACCAACTAACCCCACAAAAATGGCTATAACTCAGTCAATTTGACAGATATTGAGCTAAAACCTGGCATGGTAGTAGCTGAGCATCGTCCCCAATACATACTTAGAAGGCTACACATTGTGCAGTATTTTTGCTTAAAACTTTAGCATTAACTGTTGGCATCAACCATGTTTGTTCGTTAGCAAAATACCTCATGAAAGTTTCAAAAAGTAATCACTGGGTATCTGCAACTGCTGAACTTTTGTTGTCACACTAATACAAGATGGCCACCAAAGCTAACTGACCTTAGCCAATACACACACAAAAAAGGATGAATATTGAGTTAAAGCTTGGTGTGGTTATAGCTCCAAGTCGTCCCTAACAAATAATCTGAACACTAACATACTGTATCTTGCAAGATTTCACAATTTTGCATGAAAACTCTGATTTGAAAGGCAGCGGGTGACATGCATTCCTTGAAGAAATGCTTGCCCTTTAATTTTACTAACTGGCACCTGGCTCCATCTTGGTTATGAGGTAAACAGTTGTCTTAAAGTCAAACAAATAAAGCTGTTAGATAAGCATAACTAGGATCACAAAATGTATTTGAATAAAAAGAACACACAAACAATTTAAAAGTTTAATCGAGGAACATCATGGGAGCTTGCAGCTGCATTGTTTGTTTGGAGCCCGATTCCCTCTTTTTTTTTATTTCCAGGCAAAAGAGGATTAGGCTTGTCGGTGTTGTGTGCACCGACTGAGTTCCTCTTCGCCACTACACACTCCAGCAATCAGGCAGGCTGCCAAACAAACAGATGAAGTCAACAGAGAGACGCTTCCTCGTGTCTTCTGAGATGTGACTGCAACAGATGCGATGCTGACACCGGCGCTTGACACAGTGTGACAACCTACTGTGTCTACACAGCCAGCTTCACTTTGACTTATTCTGAAAAGACAAAAAAAAAAAGAAAGAGAGAAGGAAAAAAGGGAGGAGAGGGAGCAGGAGGGGATGACACTATGCACATGATCACACACAAGATAATGTTTGTCAGCAGCAACAGCAGCGTCGCTATGCAGGGTACAAAGGCTGACAACAGGGGTTGATTTCACGGTGCAGGCATGTTGCATGTTTTGTCCTTGAAAGATTTATGTTGGTCGGGGTGAATGGCGGGGAAGGGGGGCTCTGCCACAGAGGTTTGCCCTAATCCTGATCATCATCCACCATAAAAAGGTGAAAGGCAAGTGATAATGTTTTGTCCTGTCTGTCTGTGTGTGTGTGCATGTGTTTGTGTGTCTGTTAGCAGACTATCTCATGAAGCACGAGACGATTTTTTTACGAAACTTGCAGAAAGTAATTATTGCATGTAAATCTACAAGTGATTAAGTGTAGAAGTCAACCCAGTTTAAGATAACTGTCCCAGTCAATTGAACTTAATTTAACAAAAATGGCTACAACTCAGTCAATTTGACAGATTTTGTGCTAAAATGTATTGTAGTTGTAGATGACAGACATACTTCAAGTGCTACTTGTTGCACAGGTTCTTTGCTTAAAACCTTCGCATTACCTGTTGGACTCAACCCTTCTTGTCTGTTAGCAAAATATCTCGT
Organism: Kryptolebias marmoratus; assembly: GCF_001649575.2. Taxonomy (NCBI): domain Eukaryota; kingdom Metazoa; phylum Chordata; class Actinopteri; order Cyprinodontiformes; family Rivulidae; genus Kryptolebias; species Kryptolebias marmoratus. The sequence continues at coordinate 14,908,866 of NC_051447.1, read as the reverse complement.
GAACAAATGGACAGATTTTGATGCGACTCTCAGAAAGAAATCATTAAATGTACATTTACAGCTGATTAACTTTTTGAGTCAAACCAATTCAAGATGGCTGTCACAGCTAATCGACATTAGCCAAAACATAAATGGCTATAACTCAGTCAGTTGTATAGGGTTTGAAATGTTGAAATCACTGAAAGGCGTTTGCAAACATGTTCTGAGTGTGACATCATGCAATATCACATACGATTGTGCATAATCGTATTTTAAAGGTTTGACCAAAATGGCTACAATTTCATTATTTCTCAAAAAATTATGATCTTAGTTTCAAACTTTATGAAAGGTGGAGGGCAATAAGCATTCCTTCAAGGAGTGCTAGGCTTTTAATTTGAGAAGAAACCTTCATAAAGGTGAAAATCCAACTACCTAAATGCATTTTTAGCATTTTTAACCTTCCCCAGTCTCTCTTTCACATCTCCTCCCTGCCACCCAAATAGACCAACTCAAAGCACTGCATGCTGGTTAATGGAGTTCTTGAGCTCATGGGGATGGAGTGAGGGGAGGATCTGTATCCAGGTAATTACAGTCTGAGGGGCCACAGAGGTCCTCTGTGATTACACATCAGCCCTGTAATGGATTCAACACTTACAGATGTAGAGCGGGCTGCATTCCTTACTTTTCCCCCCATTGTGACAGCAGGGGACGGGAGGGTGGGGAGCCGGCAAGGTAGGGTGGGCTAGGTAGGTATATCTGCAAGATGGATTACGTGGGGTTTGCCGAGTTCAACATTGACACAGATTCATCGTAAATCATTATGCTGGGGACCCGGAGTGATTTCTGCATTAGGAGCAGAAAATGGAGTTCATGCAGTCAATGAGGGAGGGCATATTTCACATCAATCACCTCCACACTCATGTTACCGAGGCTTAAATCTCACTTATGCTGCTACCAATAGGGTTCAATAGCTATGATGACAATCAGCAAGACTCTGCGTTAACAGGACCCCACTGACTCTAAAGAGGGCAGAGCACAGGGCTTTGCTGCTATTCATTTTGAGTAAATAATATATGAATTGAAATTGAGCAAGAATGTTTCTGATAACAAGGCTTGGCATTATAATTCTGGCTTCGTTTTTTTTTTTTTTTTTTTTAAAGAAACTTCAAATGTCAGTTGCCAAACTTTACAGCTCTAGTTCAAGAGTTTGAACCACCTAAATGCATAGATTCAACCAGAGGATTTTCACTTTGTGAGGTGATTTAAATAAGAATACTTCGGAGGCTGTGTCACAGAAGTGAAGTCTCTTTTGAGCTGAAATGAAAGTTTAAGCTCTGGTTTATTAAAACTGGCGATGCCGAAGTATATTTTTCTTTGCCAGAGAGGAATTGCAAATGTTGAAAATGGAAAAAAAAGAAGCTCAAAGAAAATACTGTTTAGTTTATTTAAATATACTTAATAGTTTATATATATATATATATATATATATATATATATATATATATATATATATATATATATTTAAAATATTTACAAAGAGAATAAAGGAGGGTTCTATACGTAACAGCTATTTTATTATCAAACCCCATTTCTGAAGAAGTAGGGGCACTGTAAAATGTAAATCAAAACAAATGGCAGCGATTTGTAAATCTCGTAAACCCATATTTTATTCACAATAAAACATAATAAACATATCAAATATTTAAACCAACACATTTTACCATTTTTAGAAAAAAGACAGTCATTTTGAATTTGATGGCAGCACATCTCAAAGAAGACATGGCCACGCCACATCTAGCCTGTTATCAGGTCTCAGTTCAAAAGTCAGCCTCTCTGATGGTATGGGGGTGCATTACACATCTGAAAAAAAAACACCTTCAATGCAGAAATGTATATCCTGGTTTTAGAGCAACATATGCTTATATCCAGACCACCTGTTTTTTCAGGGAAGGCCTTGCAGATTTCAGCAAGACGATGCTAAACTGCATACAAACATCCATTATAACTGCATGGCTGAACTGAGCTGCCTGCAGTCCAGACCTCTCACCAATAAAAAAACATTAGACACATCATGAGATGAAATTTTCAACAAAGACACAGGACTGTGGAACAAATAGAATCCTCCATCAGACATGAATGGGACATATTTCCCTGTAAAACCTCCAGCAGCTGCTCTTCACAGTTTCTAGATGTTTACAGGCTGTTGTTAGGAGAAGAGGAGATGCTTCACAGAGGGAAACATGGCCCTGTCCCCATGTTTTTTGTCATGTTTCTGAGAAAATTACAGTGTATTAATTTAAACATTTGATATGTTTATGTTCCATTGTGAATAAAAAATAGGTTTATGAGATTTTCAAATCATTGCAGTCTGCTTTTATTTACATTTTACACATCTTTTCCAGAGTATATATAATTTTTTTCTTCCCACTACCACAAAGTTCTGTGACGTCTGATAATGACACAAATAAAACATGCTACATACATATTTTGGTCTGTGCTGTAGTTCATAAATCATTTTACATGTTAGAATAACTGTCCACCTTGTTTATTCCCTAAGAACTTGGAAAAAAAAGTTTTAAAGACTTCTGAACAAACTTTAACTATATATAAATGTCAGTATTAAACATTTACATTAAATACATCAATTTTCTCTCATTTCAGCTTTTTAAAATGTTGAATTTTGTCCATAACAATCATACAGCAGATGGTTTGCTGCGTTCTGTCTCAGTTTGGTGGAACCAAACATTTCGTCAATAAGGTTAACTTTTTTTAAATTAAATATATCCTTGAACAAAGTTAATTTATTATCGCATATTGCAATACCACTGAAAACACATTAAACCAAGCAAATGCATAATGTAGGTGGGGGGCTTATTAGTTATTAGAGGGAGAGATTTCAGGAGCAAAGTCAAAAGACATTTCATACTTTTTCCTCTTCTTGTCTTATCTGCTTGTTTTTTTAAACTGTTTTAATTGTTTTTTTTAATGTAAATTGTCCTTGTGAGTTTTGAAAGGCAACTATAAATGTAAGTTATTATTATTATTGCAGTTCATTCGGTTTGACATGCATGTTGGAGATGTTTTAAGTCATTGTCTCAGCAGTTCTATAACACATTTTAATTTATTATGTTTAATTTGCCTGCAGTTGCAGTTGTTTGGTTTATATGTTATGGTTTAACAGAGTCTCATTGGGATCCTGCACCCATGATTTAAAGTGTTTGTTCAGTTTTAAACTATCAAAGTTGGGTGCATCAAATCCATTTGGACATTGTGCTGAATTGTTTCTTTTTGCACCCTTTAAAAAAAACCCCAATTAACACAGTTTAGACTGAAAAAAGCTCCAATACATGCGTTTCTTTTTCAACTTTTTACCCCCTAATATAATTTTTAAGGAGGAAAGCTTCTTCAAGGAGGGCTTTGTTTTCCTCTCTGCCGCCAGGGAAACAGAAGGAGAGGAGAGAGGCTTCACTGGTTCCTCTGCAGGAATCCGGATATGATGAAAAAGTTTGAGTGTCCTGAGTAAACTGCCGCCACTGAGCGTCGAAGGCGTCGGGAGAGATCATGTTTTGGACTTTTTGGGTGTCAAAAAACAGCTGGAAGAAGTGAAACCGCAAACTTCGAACAACTTAAAGACTTAAGGCAAACTGTTGGACGCCGAGTGACTCGTTCACAAAGTTCACATTTCGCTACTCCTTCCCTGTCGAGTCGAGGGAACGAGGATGGGAGTAAGTCCGATTTGAAGGGAGTTGACATGTTGGAAAGGTAAGTTCTGCGTCACAAACAAAACAAAACTGCTAGCTTAAAATGTTACTTCGCACGCGCTCGTTGCTTTTTGCTCAACGGTGCGAACGAACTGGCGTCGTGCTGAGCCTTGTAGCAAGTTTACAAAAAAGAAGAAAAAGAAGAAAAAAAAACAGGCGAGTGAAGGGAAATTTCCACCAACTCGAGCTCGACGTCACTTTCTCGAGTTTTGCAACTTTTTTTTGTTTGTTTGTTTTATGTATGTGTTTGTCGCTGAAAATGACTTTTTTTGGGGGTTGGTTTTCACAGCGCCGAAGGCTGAGGAAGACTACAGGGAGGAACTACTTCTTCTACCGCGTGTTTCCTTTCCTCTGAAGAAGACACGACTGTCTCATGTCCAAGGAGACTGTACATCCATCAGACGGGCCAGCGGGGCCAGAAAGGGGCCCCCGGCAAGAGACAAGTCCCCTGCTGTCAGTGTCACACGGTAAGAGCACACAAGACAGGCCATTAATCAGTGGCTTTAGATATATATCAGTTAAATGTAGGTTAAAGTCAAGTGCTGAGGGTCCCAGAGGTGGTTTGTCAAGGTTTAATTTATATTTCATTAAGTTACAGTGATTTTGAAAAAAAAGAAACACCCAAAATAGGTGTTTCTTTTATTCACAGATTAGATTTTTTTTTTTTTTTTGTGGTTGGCAAGTTGAAATGTGTGAAAGAAGTTCTTGCTTTTTGCACATGAAGTTCTTCTCTTACTGTTTTTTTTTCTCTTCTTCTACTTCATGCTGCCAGTGTACAGCTAATAAAGCTGTGCTATAAATACACAGTGACTTATTCCTTTAACTCATTTTGATTGCACAGCACAACTTGGGGAACAAAAAAAAAAAAAACAACCCAAAAAAAAAAAAGAACAACCCAAAAAAGGAAGCTTAAACTGAAAAAGACTAATAGAATGCGGCATATCAGCGCTTATCAGTCTGCTTGCGACAATCTCTGTCTCGTTTTTTCAATTTTTTTTTATTTTTAAATTATATTAATGCAACTTCATCAGGATCTGTGCTTTAGTCTTAAGCCTTGATAATGTTTGTGCTTCCCCCCCGCCCCACACACACACCCTCAATAAAGTCTGAAGAAACACCCTCATGACTATTAACAGCAACCACAGCCAATTATAGTTTTTAATTAACTTTCCAGTTGCCCCTAAGATTATCACATGTAAAATAAGCTTACCCCCACACCCGCTTTTCATTTTTCTTCAAACAAGCAATGAACCGTTAACCGAGCATCATTACGGCACTGTCAAAAAATATCAAAGTAGGACAAAGTAAGCAATCACAAGGGCTGTTGGATTGTGAATGGATTTGTTTTAAATTTTCTTTTCTTTTTTTGGTTTGGCTGGACTTTCAGTTGAGCCTCTTTCAGAGGACCGTGGAGGTTTTGAGAAGAGATTAAATTATACGTACATCAGCCCCAATCTGAAATATGCAGTTTCTGTCCAGAACTTCTGGCCTGCACCTTTGTTCCCCTCCTTCATCTGTCAGTGCTTACAAACAGAGTTGCAGTCCTGCAAAGCTAGGGTTATAAGGGTTTTTTGCTAACTCATTCTGCTTTTATTTTTCGGCGGGACCTCGGCGTGTTCACTCTAAAACATTTAAGTGAAACCGTTTCAGGCCCTGAGAAAGCTGTGGGCTCCTGGCACCAAACCAGTGAATGAAGTCTTTGTGAATGGTTTATTTACAGAGGAAAGCTGCAGTGTGCATGGAGCAAAAGCATAACCGAGGTTTGAAGTCAAGAAGAGGCGAGTGCCTCTTCGTCGGGTCTTTGCTATCAGGCCGAGTGTCTTTTATTTTTTTTTGTTTTTAGCTTGCATGCTTTTTCCAATTTAGATGAATGCAGCCTTTATGGCGGCAAAAGAATTTTTGGCAGCTCGAGCACACCCGGGAGCAGAAAGGAGAGAAAATGAGATCCAGAGCTCTGGCAAGGCCTTTACCTGAACCGCCCCACCATGTTGAGCAGCTTGAGCAGGCGAGATTGTTTTCTCTGGCAAAAACAGACGGCGCGCACTCCAGCTTGACCCTGAGATTCTGTCCGCTTGAACTAACCCTGCAGCGAATATTCGCGACTGTTGTTCCAAGTTGAGTTGTTGGAGCGTAAAATGAAATAGTAAAAAGAAAAACAAGGCCCCGCTTGTTGGTCACTGTGCAGTTTTGCTGCTTAACTTTCTAATCAATATTTAACATCAAATTCTTGTGACCCTAGATGCTCGTGATGGTGAATCATCAGAACGAGCGCCGTCTCCCAGGAAACCACCCGCCGATGGAAAAAGTCACATGACCACAGAGATGCCTAATTATTGCAAGCCTGTAAGAAGTAAGTTTTATTGACCTGGGAGGAAACTGTGGGCGGACAGCGGCTCATCTTTGTGGTATTTTTTTTACAGATAAACAACGACCTGTTTAATTGGAAAGATTTAAAACAATAAACAGGTTTCACTATCAGGTGATTGAGTTTAACAGCAGCAAGTTGCAATGTTACTTTACATTTAAAAGGTTGTGATTATTATCACCTGCTGCTGAAAGCCAGGCGATGAAGTTTTTGTTTGTGTGTGTTAGCAATGAGCATCTGAACAGATATGAATGAAACTCTCAGGAAGTAATCCCTGGATAGACATCTATAACCGATTAAGTTTTGCAGTCAGTCTGATTCAAGATGGCTGTTACAGCTAAGTGACCTTATCAAACAAAAAATGTTGTACCTCTGATAATTTTACAGACACTGAGCTAACTTTTGGTGGGTTAGTAGCTGACAGTCATTCCCAAGATGTACGCTGAGCGCTAACTGATAGCACAAGTTTGTTGTTTAAAACTTGAACATTCAGCATTAACTTTTTAGTTAACCCTTTTTGTCTGTTAGCAAAAAAAAACCCTCATAAACCACTTGACGAACTATAATAAGACTCTAAAAAAGCTTTCAGTGGATCTGCATCTACAACTGATTACTGTTTAGAGTCAATTCAAGATGGCTGTCATGGCTAATCTACCTTAGCAAACACAAAATTAGCTGCAGCTCAGTCAGTTCAACAGATAGTGAGCTAAAATTTGGTGTGGTAGTAGCTGAGAGTCATCCACAACAGGTCACGTGGCCCTGGTGGGATTTTGCTATAACGTTATTTTCAGGGTTTGACCAAAATGGCTCTACTGCTGTCCTTTTTCAACATAAGATAACTTGAGTCTAAAACTCTACCAAGAAAGGTGGCAGGTGATTTTTATTCCTTGTATTTTATTTAGTCCTTTTTTAACAGCTGCAGTTTCACAGCATACATCTGTGAATCATGGTCGCTTAGACAACAAAAATAGTAGCTTTACTGTTTCCTGTTAAATAAGTTTTTAAATAGCAGTTCGCTCTTATTCTGAAACGCAGACCACGATCAGGTCGGGTTACAACGTGGCTCGTTTGGTACTTTTCTACTACTTTTTCCAAATCCACAGCCGTGTGTTTTGGAGGTAGGGAAATCCGGTTAGTCGTTTTGGCTCTAGCTGTTCTTCTAACTGCTGAAGGCTTTTTTTTTTTTCCTGAAGAGCAGCATCTTTACAATTGTGTCCTTCCATCAATCTGCCGCCTAACTATTTTTCTTGCAGACTCTGTCTTGGTTTTCTAATTATTTATTTCTTTATACTTTGAAAACTTTCTCATGACTCTGAACTAATCACATTGTTTTATGCAAAGTAGTGCACAGCAAGGTTCTGCTAAACAGCAATTCAGCATTGAACTCCTTGAGTTAGCAGTTCTAATTAAATCTAGTTGCACGGTAATTCCACTTGATGCTAAGATATAGATTGCAGGTCATGAAATGAAACGGACTAAAAGCTTTGTGTATGTGTGTTTCATTGTTCCTAAGAGGATTGAGATGTGTCAACATGGACTAATAGAGGCTGATTGCTTCCGTAATAATGGCTGTGTTTTCATTTAACACCGTTCTTGACAACAGCTTCTTTGTTTCTAAGTTGTTAACTTTTCCGGAGTACCCTTTTCCTCCTCCTTTCTTACTTTTTTTTTCCCTCATCGCTGGTAAGCTTAATTACTGAGCAGTGACTTGTTTACTGAAGTAGCACGGAAGGGAGAATTTTTAATAATTTAACAAAGTATGTTTTGAGCTTTTCTAGATTAGGTCAAGTGTGTTGTATAAAACTCCTGCACACAGGTATGCGTTTCTTTCGTTTCTGTTTTGCGATTCATGTCACTCCCTGTTGTAGAAAATCAAAGTTAAGTTACTTTATTTATGCCCTAATCTCTCATGGGCATGCTGCAGTTTTGCTGTGTTAAGGGGCCCCATACTTTTTTCGAGGGGTAATTGCGAGCCCTTCTCAAGAGGAACAGGAAATCAATAAGAAATCATCTGCCTGTCCACATGTCAGCCTTCATGGAGTTATTTCCCCCCCCTCGCTGATTTAAAGCTTGTGTACTCGATGTGGACGGTGAATTTTCTCAACAAGAGGAAGCCCATTATGATGTTTTGATAACGGCACAGATCGTATTTCAGTTACGATAACATTGTTTTGACAAGTTGTCCGTTTAATCACGCGGTCCGCCTGAAACTGGAACTCAGACATGGCAGGGGTTGCGCAATAACGAAAGTGGGCCTCGTAGGAATCAAGGTGCATTTGCAGGAAAGGGTACCAAACGCGGTGATGGGACACCGCTGAAAGTGGAGCAACAAAAAGCTGAACTTTTGTTAAAACTGTGTCAAACGTCCGACTGAATCCAAGATTGCTAGAAAACAAATAAAATTAAAAAAAAAAAGTAGAGTGCAGACACTATATTAGGGTCTTCATTGGTGAGCTGTTGCTCTGTGAATCTGCTCCTTGGGAAAGTCTTTCGAGGAGGGGAGGCACACATTCCTCAAGATAATCGTTTTGGATTTTCAAGCAGCCTTCGCTCTTCATCCGCCACCTCGGAATAAATTGCTACCACCTTGCACCAGTTTTAGGAGTTTAATCATCACGTCATTCACCAGATTGTCAAACACTTTCCTTTAATGCTTTTCTGTGGTTGATAAAGATGACCTTAGGAGCTTCTGAGGAGTAGGACTTTTTGTTTTTTTTATCCAAGTGAAACTCTAGTAAGAAAGGAAGGTCAAACAGCATGACTCTTTACATTGAAATAAAGGCATTAGTCTAGCCTTTGTATGAATTTCAAATTTGACTTTTTGGTAGCATATACAGATATACAGCTTTATTACCTGTGAAAAGAACTGACCTTTCGGAAGTGAATTTTGTGACCCCCCTAATAAATGCGAAAAGGGATTGTTTTAATGGGATAAGGTCATATATTTTCTTATCTTTGCAAAAATGACTCACAAATCAGGATTTGCGTACAAAATTATAAACTTTTTTTTTAATTCTGTATGTCTGGTGGACTTGAATTCAAATAAAACAAAGTACTAATTTATCATGGCTTCCCTTATAAGCTTTAATTTGTTTCTTCAGTGTTAAATCAGGTGTCTTGTGTGGTTTGCAAAGTGCCTGGAGTATTTTAAGGCTTTTAACCTTATGTCAGTTTGCTTTTCTCCGGGTCTTTTTTCCAGTTATTTCCATCACTGCATGCTGATTGTTGTTTTGCAAGATTCATATCTTTATTGTAATCCCCGGAGCCCTGTCTTTGCAGAAATAATGTGTCCAAAGCATAGACCTATTATAAACCGAACCATAATTTTCAAGTGATTACTTGCCAGTGGGTCATGGAATCAAAAACTGTATAAATAGAGTGAAATGCTAGTGTAGGGGTTGATTAAAATGGTCATTGTAATTCTACCTCTGTTGTAATTATTTTCTCATTGTCTTGGTGCAGATAGATTTCATATGGGAAATTTCAAGTGTGTTAATTAGCATATTTTACTCAAAGTGCCAAAGACTATTTTTTTTTTCTTGTAAGATATCCAAAGCACTTGAGCCAATTGATTAGATATGCATACCTCAATTCATGGACTGCAGTCTTTTAAGTGCACATTAGATAAAAGTGTACACATATGGATTTTGATTGTGGAGGAGGGTTGTACTTTTTTTTACATTTTTTTTTTCTTTATGAACAATTTTCTTTACTTTAACACCAACTAACCTGCGTGCTTTAAGAGTTCTTGTGAAGGGGTTGAAAAAGCTTTCAGGTTTTTTTTTAAGAAAATATAAAAGTCAATTTTTCTTTCTGTTAAGCACAGGTTAGGTAAGTGGGCTGTTTGACTTTTGTTTACCACCTTACTAACCGTGGGTACATATGGCAGTGTCAGTGTCTTTCAGCTACGTGCAAAAAAAAAAAAAGGAGGGGAAGAGAAGAAAAAAATCAACTAGTTCAATTGACAGAGGCGCAGGGGGTATTACAGGGCCCCTAACAGGGTTTTGGCTCCAACATTAAGGTTAAAACCCTTTTCTATTATGAGATCTCTGCTGATGTCGCCCCTGCTAGCCCTGAACCCCTCGAGCTTCCAACTCCTTGCCCTCTTCGTGTTTGCAGGTTCAGTGCCTCTCTGGTAGGTCATTCGGTGAGGCCCCTCTGATCAGTGAAGGGTGACCAGGGACCACGGGCTGGCTCCCGTCCAGACGTGCACAGCCTCAGCTGATGACACAACCGCCACTGCCGTCCCTCCTCCCCCTCCTCTTTCAGGCTCGAGCTAAAATCAATACAGGCGTCTCTGTGTTTTAAAAGCCACTCAGAGGCAGACGAGCACCTCTGTCCCAAAGGCTGATCTCTCAGCTTAAGGTCTTGATTGGCAACTCTAAGACGCGAGGCGCTGACCCACAGCTGTCCCATTAGCAGAGGGTTAATGCTGAGATTGATACTGAGCAAATAAAGGAACTAGGTGTGGGGGTATTTTGATACACTGCCTATCCCCTTTCTGACCCGGAGACAGACCTCAGTGGTGGTTTGGTTTCTTACAAAGCAGTACTTCTACTGCCAGATCTTCACCTCTGACTTGAAGTTTTATTTCGGTTTTCCTCTAAGGATACGCTTCGGTTTGTTGTGGAGTTTTCTTCACGTCTGCCGTTCTACATGCATATAACTTCTTATTTTACACATGTGCATGTCTGCGCGCCTGCCGTTGAATTTCAAACAAGCAAGCTTCCTCCCTGGAAGGAGATTTTGGAATATTTGAGTCATCGATGTAACTGAAACTGAAAATACCCTTTCTCCTCCTTCCCTCCGTTTTCTTTTCCTTCCTCTCACTCCGTCTCCATTGCTCTGATTTTGTTTTGAGTCGTTAGAAAGGAGAGGGTGGAGCACGATTTTTTTTTTTTTGGAGTATGAAGCCTGGCAGCTCCCTCAGGCCTGCTCTGAGTCACGTCATAATTGATCTTTCTAGAAATTGCGGTAGCTAGCCGTTTAAAGTCTTAAATCTAAGCAAGATGTGCAGCTTTAGAAAAAAATGCTGCAATTCTCCATTTGGTTGTTTTGATACGACGCCGCTCTTGGATAGGAAGGAACAGACGAAGGAGCATGAAAATCATTTGACAAAGCTTAACGCAGGAACAGACTCAAACAAATTCATGTCAGGAATGAGGCGAGTTGGAGAATGAGGCACCGTTTAGTGTCTCTCACTGCAGTCAAGTTGTAAGGTTTTGAACGCTCCATGCTTTTTTTTTTTTTTTGCTTTGTGTTGGATAAGTAGGGCTCAAATTAGCACTGTGCCAAATTCCACACAACAGTGGAGACCAGAGACGTCTGTGGGGGGAGCTTTTGGGAGGTGGCGGTGGGGGGACAGGATGACTTCCCCTTAGCGTAATTCAAGTAAAAGAAATTGGCATTTCATTTGGTGGCTCTGTGATTTTTAGATAGCAGTCAAACATATTAATCTTGGAAAATGTTCCATTTAGAAATCAAAGAATAATTGATGACACCCCACCCTGCTTTACCACCATAACTCCCCCCCCCTTCTCCACCCTTTCCCAGTACACACCTTACCACTTGTGCTGAGAGGTTCAGTTCGTCAAATCAAGCTCTCGTCTTTCAAGATGCCTTTGCTAGTGTTCGGTGTAATTAAGCAGAACAAGGTCCGAGGGGGTTATTTTTTCCACTTAATCAGCAGCAAAATTTGAAATTAGTAAATCCCCGACACGCTTCCTCCCTGCGTGTTGCACAGAGGCGGCAGCAGTAGTGAAAGTAAAAGTGTCACTTCCCCTGCAGCCCATTGGATAAGTTAAATTTAAATGAATGTGACAAAAATAAAAAAGGAAAGTGATAGGGAAAGAAGTGTGTGACCACTTAAAACCAGTTGAGCAATATCCCCTCGACTGTCCCAGAGTGGCGCCGAAAAGCAGACAAACGTGATGTTTCCTGTTTAAATGAGATGCTGCGCAATATGATCAGCCTTGACAGGTGAAGACAGTTAATAGAGTTCTGTTGCAGGCTACCACACACACACACACACACACACACACACACGCGCGTCACTTCTGCTGATGAGGATCCAATATCAGAGCAGGTAATTTAGCTTTCTTCAGTGGTCATCATCATCTGCACGTCAAAGTTTTATCTAGAATAAATACAAAACATTGTGTGCCTGTGTATGAACTGACAGCCGAAGGATTGCTGTTTGATGTCCTAAGTCACATTTTTTTAAATATCTGTTGGAACGAGTGACATTTCTGTTAGCCCGTGTCAGGTCGCCATCCAGTCTGCGTTAACGCTGCAGACTTTTGCGAGGCACCCTTAACAATCTAATTTTCCTATCAAATGCCGGTTCTTGGTTTCTGCCTGACAGTTTGCTCCCATTCTACTTTTTATATTGATACTAATCACATGGTAATAATGTTTTTTTTTTTTTTTTTCATTGTTACGAGACACTTGAATGTTGATCTAGTCTGTTCTTTTCTAACTAGTTCTTTTTTTGAAAATAAAGAAAGTCCTTGTCATGGAGTTTAGAAGGTCAGACGGTAAACGAGTCTTTGATATGCCCAAGGAAAATTACAATCAGAGCCCTTTTGTAATAACATTCATTGTACTATTTTCCTCTCTCTGTGCGTCCCCCTCACTCTCTGTGCAGTATAATTCCCTTGGTTTTGCGCCTATAAATACGAATGGGGAAGATGTATAATTTCTAATGAGAAAATATATCCCTTTGGATTGAAAAGCAGGGGCTTTTCCACACACTGTTTGTTAGGAGGAGAGATGATACCTCAGGCTGTTTTGGCGCCGAGTGGAGGGAGGTGGAGGTGGGGGTAAGAGGAGTCTGGCTAGGTCATTGCACATTTACAAATTAGCATTTCAATCATGCAGGTACATGGCTAGTCGAGCAGAAAATATACATGTTTTTTTTCTGATACAGGGCATAAAAGATAAACAAAACACTGTTAGAGGAATAAGCATTTCAGGTCTAGCTGCCTCTGGTTCATATCTAACGCTAAAGGTGCCTCCTCTGCTCAAATATTCTATTCAGTGTTAACTCACAAACTCATAGCATTGTGTAATAATGGCTATTAGGAGATGACTACAAGATCTGGATTGTGGTGTTTTATTTGGAAGGGCTGATGTGACATTTGAATAACTGTATGCCGTCTAACATGGGCATTCTAATAAGCCTGAGCAAACACCTTTCGACTCTTCTCTCCCTGTTTCTCTCTGTCTCAGGGGCATTAATATTAAAAAGGACTGAGCTTTAGAAACGCGGTGCCGGTGTGATTGTTCAATCTGCTCTACGCCTTACCTGCGACTTTTGATGTAGTGGTGTGCAAATGAGAATCTCCATGCTGCCCTGTTTGACCTTTTTGTGGTATATTTTCATGTTCTCAACTATTTTAGAATTCTTGTTTATACAGCTTTGTTTCAGTTGACATGTATGCATATTTCTCCCTGATAGGTCTGTGTGTGTGTGTATGTAGAACTTACAGTGGGCCTCCTCTTCTTTCCTCTCTTTTAGATGCAATTTCCAGTTCTCTCCTGTAGGACCTATTTTCTGTGACAAAAACGGCAGTGTTTATACAGCATACTCACTTTTGCATAAAGAGCAATCCTCCGCGCAGCTCTAGTGCAGCTCCCGCTCTCTTCAGGCGCTCTGCTGCGTGGTCCCCGTGTGGCACAGCCACTGAAGACTCGGTGACAAATGGCAATTATATTTGTGTGTTCTTCATGAATCCATCAAACACTGGCCTTTTAAAAATGCTCCCCAGATATTTGAGGCTGTCAGCTACTAGTAGCTGGGACCAAATTGGGATGCTGCTTAGACAGTCAAGAACCACTCACCCCCTAGTTTCCCCTGTGATGTGTGTGACAGTGTGTGCAGGGGAATACCATGTTTTATTCAACTACAAATGTACACTCTCAACAGTTGTTGATGTGCTGGAAATAGGGCAGTTACAAGTCTAATTTGAAGCTCACATATGTGTACATTGTGTGTGTGTGTGTGTGTATGTCCAGTTCTTCCTCCAAAATCTGTTTTATTGCGTTTGGTTGTCTTAGCTTTTCTAAAACCTTGTGGCACAAACACCCCACCCCTTTTATAAAGTTAGATTTCATACTTAAATACTGTTTGTACTTGGAACAGCAGTAGCAGTATGTCTGTGTTGCTCCTTTGGGAATTTATTAACGGCTTGAGGTGTCAATTTCATGAGTTAGTTTCACGCCTAAACATGCAATCAAGTTACCTCTTTAAAAACAGCATCTCCAAAAGTACAGAGAGCTAAATTAGAGCAAAAAGTAAAATAAGGGAAGTTGCAAATACTTGTAAAATATCCTAAACTTACATTACTTTTCAAAAGTTTTAAACTACCCCAAAACGGTAGAAACTTTTGTTATCAGAAGCCCTAGTTTCTTGTAATTCTTTAACGAGGGCTTGATCAATAGGCCCTCAGGTTTTAGCTTTGATTTTGGCTGCTTTTTCACTCATTTTCTGTCTAGTCCTTGTACCTGACCATCACAGCACATTGTGCAGTGTGTGCCTAAAAGTAATGAACAAGGATAAAAAGAACTGTCGCTTAAAAACTGTCTGCAGCAGATGAACTGTACCTGAAATTAATTTCTATAAGAGAGAAAAAAATCCAGCTGAAGGTTGACGCAGGAGTTGAGAGATAGATCATCCTTTAGTGGATCATCTGTTGTATGTCAGGTTTTCAGTTAATTGCTCTTTGGGAATCCCCACCTTGGAGCTGAAGTATTTTTTTTGGCTATGAAATTGTGCTGTCTTTGGTATTTATTTTACAGAGTCAAATAAAGAAATGAGAACACATTGTGTATTTGGGACAGGATGTTTGTAACAGAGTCCCTGAAGATCCTCTTTAAAACTGGATCTGTGTTATGGGTAGGCAAAACACTAGAGTTTAGACGCCCTTTTATGTTAATGTTTCCTGTGTCAGAATTGAATGGTTTAAGAAGAAAGGGGGGAGGAAAAAACCCATTCCTCTGACAATCATGAAGACCTAAACAAAAAATGACCCAGAAAATATTCAAAGTTTAAAGAAGAACTTAAAAAAAATCTTTAGTTGGCCAAATAAACTATTTATCAAAACTATAGTAAAAGATCACAAGGCAGACTTCTTTGGAGCAAAGTGTAAAGAAATGTAGGATAACACAAGACCTTTGCACAGTACTGTAGTTAGATTCACAATGTGATAAATTCTGATTTACTTGTACATTATAGCAATCCCCAAAGGCTGTTTAATAGCACTGCAGGAATCATGGTTTTTCATCATTTTGTTGTATTTTCAGTTGTAAATACCGCAAAATGAATATTAAGTAGGAAACTATATAGTATATATAGTGTGTACCATATAGTTTTCTTTCTTTTAATAAATACACGGTGAAAGTTTCAGTGTGGAGCACAATTCCCCAGTTCTTACCGTATTCCTGCTTTTCTCCCATTATCTCTTCATTTGTCTCATGGTGACTGTATAAGTCCGTCATTGCCATCTTTGACAGTATCATCATTATTATGATCAATGATTATGAATATTGCTCCAATGTGTCCATTCGTCTTCGTCGCCATGCTCATCAGGTTAAAAATAAAGACTGCGACTGTGTAAAGACTATCCAAGGACCTGCCGCTGGAGTGCAAATCTCTCCAGAGTTCAGCCACACTTTTGGGGCTTTGCAGTAAAACCCAACTTACCACTAATGTACTCTTGATTTTTACATGGTGGTTTCTTAATAAGTATTTATACTTTTGCAAATTGGAAAGCTTGACTTCCTCAAAAGGAAAGGTAATTATGCCTTACAGTCTACTATTTCTTTTAAAGCATTTTTTTTGCATCAATGTGTGTTTGCATGCAAGAATCCACGTGGCTAGTTCGCTTGAGAAAAATAAATGTTATTATGCTCATTTTCATACTATGGGGGATTCAGTTTTTTGTTGTTTTTTTTTTTAATTTTTGAAGGAATTGTCATCCTCTTGGAAAAGTTTTCTGTTTTATGCACTGGCAATTCTGAGTCCGTTCCTGAGTTTATTATTGCTGTATGATATCTATTTACAGAGTTGTATTGTGTGTATAGACTGAAGTTCCATCCATAAGGATGATTGTTCAGTGTTTATCTTTTCAAATATGTACATTACTGTGGTGTTCAAAAACCTGAAGCTTCCACTCATTTTATTTTATATATATATATATATATATATATATATATACACACAATTTAAAAAAACAAATTATTTATTTATTTTCCGCTTCAAGGAGCCAAAATGTTCATCAAGTTGTTTTTCTTTGAACAATCTTTGGACTTTTGCCCTCATTTTCCACCATACTCATAGTCTGACCACTCTCAGTAGAATTTTTTGAAATAATTACTTTTTTAAGCCCTGTATCATTGACAAAATCATTCAGCCACAAGGGAAAAACCTCCAAAATTTATGAGATGTATTAGGGTTCTGTCTTCACATAGCAGACAGCATGGCAAAGAATACATTTTGTTCCAATTTGTCAAGTGGAAAATGTAAAAAATGTGACAAAAGCATACTTCGTTAGTCTTGAAACTGTTTTTTTTTTCCTGCAACTAGGTGATCCCATTTACATTTCTGTTTGGGGACTCCAGTAATTTGGAAAGAATTGAAGGTCTACATTGTGACTGGAAGAAGACGACAGAGTTAGATGGAGGAGGATGTCTCTGAAAGAAGAAGAAGAAGATTGTGAATGGAAGAACAGATCCTTATTCAAGATCAGATTACTTATGCAAGACGTTTGTATTCCTGTCATCACTTTCCAGCTCATTCTGGTCAAACCCAAGGCTTTCCCAGGCCAGAAGAGATGGGCTGTATAATTCCTCCAGCAAGTTTTAGATCTTCCTTGGGGTTTTCTCCCAGTGGGAAAACCTCAGATGCCCAGAAGTCATCTTAACTAGCTGACTCCTTTTGTTGCGAAGGAGCAGCGGCTCTACTTCAAGCTCCTCCGGGATAAATGGCCTGCAGTTGTATAGGAGTTGCCCACCGTATCTCTAAATCTGAGCCCAGCCATTCCTATGAAGAAAACTGATGTTCATTATCTCAATCTTCCTAGTCATGATTTTATCTTATGATCATAGGTGAGGGTTGGAATGTCGACCAGATCAGTATCATTACTGCAGACAAAGCCGCACCTTGTCGGTTTACCTCTCACTCTATTCTGTCATTGCCTGTGAACAGGAAACAAAGATACTTAAACTCCTCCAGCTGAAGAGTAGAGGCTCACCTTAACCTAAAGGGATCATTCAATCTTTTTCCAGTTGAGAACCATGGCCTCAGATTTGGAGGAGCTGACTTGCATCCCAGCTGTTTCACACTCGGCTGTGAACCGCTCGATGACGAGCTGAATGTCATGTTCTGAAGCCGCCAACGGCACCGCATCATCTGCAAGAAAACAGAGATGCAACCCTGAGGTCCCCAAACCAGACACCCTTCCTTTAGTTAAAACAAACTGTGAAATAATGTAAGGAAAAAAATGGACAAATGTCACAATGTAAGGTTAATTTGCTGCTTGTATTTTCCTTTAAATCAACAACCTCGAAGCCCGTTGAAGCCACAGCTTTGCAACCTGGATTCTGATCTTGTTAATGCTGTCATTGTGCACTAAAACAAAGGCAAAATTTACACATTGGTAATAAATAAATCAAAACTGAAGGAAACCGTAACAGATGTAGCCTCTTGTGAGTCTCCTTGTTAGTAAGCTTTAGTCTTCCTACATTGTCATGGACAGGCTGCAAGGCTTTTGTCTTTGGAGAAGAAAATCCATCAACCTGGCCTTAAATCACTGCATAATGAATTCCATCGTGTGCTACCCAGTTGTCTAATTCAAATTGCATGGAATCCTGATCCCTAAAGTCTGTGTTTGTTTATTGAAGCCGTATGCAGAAGCCCGAATGAGGAGAAGGCAAAAACCCAGTGTGTGTATTTAATTGCTTTGTTTTACATCCACATTCATGTCCGGCCTCTCCCAGGGTGATGTGTTGTTAAAAACTGCAAGGCCCCATTCCCACACTCTGCTCTCTTGTTAACTGTAATTGCACTTGTTGGTGAGCTGACAGAAAGCAAATAAAGATGGAAAGAAATTACCAGCATCATTTTAAGTTCCACGTTTGCATCTACTTTGGAATTTTTTTTATTTATTTTATTTTTGGAGAAAGTTTTTTTTATTTTTTTGGAAACTCAAAACTTTCGAAGGCCTTCAGTATACAGTTGTTAAATATAGCTGAATAAAATTGTGAAATTCATAGATATATATAAAGACAAAATGACTAAGTAGGGTTCACTCAGACAAACTTAAAAAGAGATGAATTATTCACCAAATCTGGCAGCATGTGCACACGTACAGGCTCTGATTTGGAGAGAGAGGTAATGCAGGAGGAACTCCCAGTAGAGCTGAATGTGCAGGTGTTCCTCTCGGTAAAGTGCCACCTCCTTTACTCAATCACATCCTTTTTTTCCTCTTTTCCTTATCAGACAGGTTGCTGTCTCCTGACTTTCTGTGGCTGTCACACATGCACTCAAAGTCTAGTTGGGGCCATCTCTGAGCTTTCAGAGGAGGAAAAAGATCATTACTGTTGCAGACAGCAGCCATTTTATAAATTTGTACACTATCACAGGCTGCCTTTCCTTTTCTTTGTCACACTTAGACTGTCTCAAGTCACAGAGGAACTGTTCCCACAAATGTCTGTTTGACTACAGATCCTGAAATATATGGAGCTGAATGTCTCTGTGCTTCTCTTTGACGTTGTGGGTTGAAAAATTAGCCGTACGGTTCATATGATCGTTTTAGAAAGTGCTGTCATGATTTGTGGAGAAAGATTCAACTTCAGATATGAGTGTCTTCACTAAAAGAGCTGAGCATTAAAAGTAAATTGAACAAAATGAAGTGCAAGGTGACAAGAGTTAGATGGTTCTTTTACCTACTAAGGTAGTATTTGGGCCACATTCAAATAAAATCAATTCTTTCTTGATCAAGCTAGGAACTGTAGTATTTAGTTTCTTTTTTTCCAGCTCTTTATTGGTGTTTTATCTAAGAATATTCAGGATGTAGTTCTACAGAGGAAGTTCATCCTCTACCACCCCTTAAATAACGGGTCTAGAAATGAAATGCGGTATGCACGCACAACTCTTTATTAAACAGGAGTGAAAATGATATCCTCTGTCTTATTTTTCCCAACAGCCCAACCGCAGTCTGAGTCTGATCTCAAGTCCTCTGAAGTGGTCGACGGAGACGTTGCCAAAGACCCAAATGGCTTTCACCACGGCAGCATGGGCACACCCGCAATGAGTAACGGCAACGGAATCCACCCCGGCTTTGGTGGCCCCGAGCCCACGCGGACGTGCACCTGTGGTGCCAACATCGGCGCGAGGACTGCGAGTGGGTCAGGGCCTGGAACGAGCGCGGCGGCAACTGCGCCGATGACAGAGCAGCCCAGGAGGCAGCCGTCCACACCCGTGTCGCACAGGGTGCAGAGGAAATTGAGGTCCAGCTTGTCGGTCAACAGTGATGGCAGCAGACGTAGCAAAGGCAGCTCCACAGGCTCGCAGAAACCTCCTTTACCAGAGGGTGAGTATTTCCATATTAAGAAGGAACGAAAGCCATTTATAAAAGCAAAACTCTTTTCACACTCATACTAACTTCTCTAACTTCTTATTGTTGGCATGCTTCTTTCTCTTCGCCTCAACTTCTAATGATCATAAATTTATTTTAACCTGTGTAACAGATCAAACTGCAAGATTTAATCAAAAACAGCAAAAGCAGTTTTTCAACTAAATTGTAAAAATGTGGTCAGAAATGTCCAAAGTACTTCTGATTTTATCCTTTTAACTGATGCATTTTATATCTATATGCTTCTTTCTGCACATTCATCCTCAAATAAAAAGCACTAACCATTAACTTATTCAAAAAAAATAAAATAAAATAAGAAATTCTCAATTAAAAAAATTATAAAATAAACTATTCATCAAAAGTAAAAATATAAACATTTAGTTTAACTTGAGGTAAGGGGTAAAAGCACACTATAAAGTAGTTTGTAGTTCAGTGAAATGAGAACAGCATTAAACCAAATGGGGTTATTCTTCGGAGTCTCATGAAATAAACCCGCCATATGATGTGGATAATAAATTCTTACCTTCTCTCACCTTTTAATGATGACGGTGCATGACCTCTCGTATTTATCACTCCCGTCAAGCAAATGACATCTTATCTCTCTCCTGTGGCTTTTATTTTCCTTAACAATAAGTCAGAGGGTCCGTTTGCCATGCAGGGAAGCCGTCACTTTGTCAGGTGCAAGGCCGAGGTGAGTCCGGTAATGAAGGCGGCTGGCCGCTCCTTTTCCGTTGGGGAGATAGGTGCGACCGTCTAACGAGGCCTGAGAGCACGGGATGCCTATTATAAGTCATGGCCAACCTTTGCCAGGCCCCTCACGGCCCCTCACACCTCTTTGGGCCCTTTTTGGCTCTCCCTACATCCCGTCAGCAACACCTTGGCCCTCATTAACAGGGCCCCGTCGCCTCCTTCCTCCAGCTTCCCCGCTTCATGGTTGTGCGTGTGTGTTTATGGATTGTGTTCTCTTATCTCTTCCCACACAATATCAGAGTTCAAGCATATTTCTTCAAAGCAGATGAGCAGTTCTTATTTATTTAAACTTATTTTTGGAGTAAAGTCTTTTGCTGCTTTATCTAGTTACCTGACTCCAGGTTAGCATAAAAAATAACATGTATTTTATTACATTTTTATCTGATTACCATGACCAGACAAGGACATAATTTTAAATAAGGGAAAATGGTGGGTAATGAGGTTTTTATGTGTGTACTTGAAATATGCATCAAGTCGTATCCACATAAACAAAACCAAATGTCTCTCACATACCTACAACACTTTGTGGGTAAAGCTAGAAAGCAGCCACTAGAGATACTCCAGATTTGTCATGTTTGTAACATCCTAATTGGTGCAGAAAAATACAACTGCAGCCGCTCAACAAGTCTCATTATGGCTGTTTTTGTGTTGCTTATTTGAAGACGTGCAAGCTTTCAGAATCAATATGCTTGTTCTCAGCTGTTTATTTCCCTCTGGAAAACAGCCAAGCTGTTGTGTTTGAATGTTTACATGGATTAACATAATCTGTTTGCCTGTGAAATTAGCCTCCTAAACAGCCCTCTGAACACAGGATATAAAAGGCGTGAGCTAGTAGATGCTAGCTCCTGGGGAATCTCTTGCTTTCTGTGTTTCTTGGCGCGCGCTGCTGGCATTGAGGCCAATATGCGATAATACTGAAGGGGTAATTTACTACGCCGCTTTTGTGCATCGGGGTGGGCTGTCTCAGCTCGTGCCAGTTAGCTGTGTTTTTGTTTGTGTGTAATCAGTTTAGGTTTCCAAGCCGCTTTAGCCTCATTTAAAGATTTATTCTTTTCTTTTGCTTTATGTGTACTCCTAAACCCTTGCCTTTGCTGTTTTCCAAGCCATGTTTTGTAAGTTCCACTCCTAGCTTTTGACTTTTCCCTCAGTCATGCATTATAAACAGGCCTGCTTTTAAGTTGCATGTGGTGGACCTTCACCATCCAGCCCACATCCTCTGCTCTCGTTACCCACGTGTGCTCTCCAGTGGCCACCAAGGCTTTGTTTGATCAGTCCAGCTATTTTGCCCACTCTCTCTCTTTGTGAGTTTGAATGTTTTGCACAGCTTGCTGCTCTGAGGCCCTTCCAGCTTGTTTTGTGTCAAGCCTTTCCCTTCCCTTTTTTTTGATGTTGGCTTTCCAGATGTCTCGTAGTATTTCCTCAGAGGCGCCGGACGCTGCTTTTGGCCCCTGCAAGCTCTGGGCTTCATCTCTGCTCGTTGACATTAAACAGGAGCGTTGTCAGTCTTCGCTGTTCCGTCTGTCCTTTGCTTGGTTTCACTCTGCCTTTCTGTCTGTCTTACTGTGTTTTCATGGAGATGTGCCTTGCGCCCAGCTCTCTTGTGTACAATATATGACCCCCCCACTCTCCTTCCCCTTCTCCGCTCTGTCTTCTGTAAGAACCAGACTAATCGCTGGTGCTGAATTATACATCCAAGTGAATAGCTGAGATGGCTGGCCACTGCTTATTGCCTATGTACTGTGTTTGTATCACATTCGCATTCTGCTGTTACATTCTCAAAGCTGGCATGGCTATACCCTCTGGGTCCTTCAGAGTTTGTTAGGCTGAACTTTCAGGTTTTGTGCATGCAGCTGTGTCCAAGTGCACTCACTAGCTTTTCGAGGCAGTGCTCCACAGTGGATACCAGTAAATTGTGGAATGTGGCATTGTTGCACCAGTTTGCATATCCTCTCTTGATGTTCAACAGTGTGGGATATATTCTCATGCATCTTCCATCACTGCCTGGCCTCAGATAAGGATAATAAGATGCATTCAAACTTCACACGCGCTTGCTCGTTTCATACTCCCCTTTGCTATCTTGTTTGTATCAGACGGTGCTTCTGGTCAGCTCTGCAGCCGTCAGCACTGCAAAATTAGGGTAAAAAAGAAAAAAAAAACACCCTCCCCTCTACTTTGATTAATCAAACATGAGCGTTCAGAGGGCCTCGGCTTGCCTTCGCATTCAGTCCTCCACACTCTCCACCTTTTTGCTTTCCTTCTAACCCAATCAGTAACAGCCTCCTTCTGATGGCTGGAGATGGGCTGATGAAAGTTATGCAAATGTGCCCCTGTTTGTAATGCTATTTTTCTGCATCCATCCACATCATGTCTTTTTAACAGTCCAAAGCAGCTCTGGACTTGGATCAGAAATGAGACGGCTGCGAGTTCGTGCGCTGAAGAATGTTTAGTGATCTGAATACAACAACAGAAGTTCTTATGTGGGGAAACTCGTTCACATATCCCATTTAAATGCATTTGTTGCTTTGTTTTTGTGCTTTTATTGGGAAATGTGACAACTTTCTATCCCTTCAGAGTTCACGCTTTAATGACACTTTCATTTTTCTCGCCACAAAATTGGATGAGGTGAAGGGAATCTAATCCATTCTCTAATTTTTACCGTTGTCTTTGTGCTCTCTGGGCAACTTAAACCGCAGCAGAAACTACTGTAGTAATCACACTTTTTTTTTTTTTTTTTAAATACTGGGTGATGAAGCGTCTTCGGCTGCCGTAGCCTGTTTAGCACCTGTAAAAGTGCGAGGCAAAGATTTCAACACAATCCGGGCTTTCTTTTCTCTTCAAAGCTCCAATTTTTTTTTTATAGAGAGAATTCCTCCTAAAATCATTTATCAGAAAGGTTGAGTAAATGTTTAGATCTAATAAATATATAAATATACTTTATATGACACATTTCTTCTTAAACAGAAGCTTTGGTTACTAAAACTCTAACATTACTAACATCCTGTGAGTTTTTCAGCTAAGCTTTATACTTGTCCTTTTTTGTTGCTTTTTCAAACCAACACTGTTTTGATAAAACAAGTAACTAATTTTGCTGCTTCGAATCAGATTTATGATGCCCATTAGGCACATTTGGAGCTCAAAGGAGAATTCTCAGCCGCAGTGAAGAAACAAAACCGAAAGCTTGAAGCGGCAACACAAAGAAGGGTCTGTGAGGAGGTTAAATGTTAATCAGAGGTGTGAGCATTGCCGGCATTAATTCACCTATTTGTCAGGGTGAGACTTTTGGACTCGGATAATCATCTTTGTTTTATCAGCCTTGCGGTTTGCATGATAATGCCACAATTATTTAACAACCTGTTAATCAAAACAGCAGGAGATGAATTCAGTTTTTAAAATTTTCTTATTTTCTTTAACTCGCCCCAGTTTGTTGTCATGCTTCAGCCATGGACTTGCTTTTTTATCCAGCATGCATCTCTGTCTTACATGCTCTGCACTTCCTTTTCTCCGTTTCTTTGTGAAATTATCATTCTATAAATTTACTGATTAGTCTTTTTAAAATAGTGTTTTTCTTTGTGTGCTTTATTTTTTTTTGTTGTTGTTGCCATTTTCTTCACTTCCTTTACGCTTGACAACGTGGCGCCCTGACCGGTTTGACTTGGACCCAGACTGCTGCGTCCACTGCATCTTGGCCTGCCTTTTCTGCGAGTTCCTGACGCTCTGCAACATGGTGGTGGCCCAGGCCTCGTGCGGTGCGTGCACGTCGGAGGCCTGCTGCTGCTGTTGCTGCGCCGACGACCTGGGCGACGACTGCAACTGTCCCTGTGACATGGACTGCGGCATCATGGATGCCTGCTGCGAGTCCTCGGATTGCCTGGAAATCTGTATGGAATGCTGCGGAATATGCTTCCCTACATAGGACTCTTCAATAATCGGATGGAATCCTGAATATAGGGAACAAACTGAAGGAAACTTTTGCTTTTGTCACTTTGAAATAATCGGAAAGATGGAAGTGTGTGTGTGTGTGTGAGAGAGTGATAGTTGTGATGTGAGTTTAGAGCATGCTTATAGGTGTGTTTTGACACTGGGCTTCTCTACCAAAACCAGCTCAGCGCAGACGAAAACTAAATCCAATTTATCAACATGTCAGTTAAATCTTATGTGTTTTAAAAGTTTCCTATCATTTCTGGAAACGTTATTACGACTGCCTTTTTGTTGTTACGTCAGGATTGCGATTTGAATGCATCTCATTTTGCTTCTTTTAGTCATTTCGAACAAACAATCCAACATGTATATATACTTTGCTTTTTAATGCTCTAAAACAAAGGTTGCATTCTCAGTACTGTACAACACTGTAAAAGGTTTGTGATGGCTAATACAACCATTATTGCATGCTGTAGTTCTTCAAAACAGACTTTGATGTAGACATCTACTGTAGCACTCTAGGACAGTTGAAACTGGTGAAATTTTTACAATTCAGGGCATCGACTTACCTTCATCACATAAAAGGTAATAGTGTCGTCTGGAATAAACTGACTAAGCTTTTATTTTAGTATTATATAGTCTTAAATTGCTAATGCACAATAGAACTGCACAGATGAATAATAATCTCATAGTGGTTTGTAAAACTTCAGTGCTAAATTGTTTTTGAAATCTCTAAAGAATGTCATCTCACGTCCCCTGGTTTGCTAGCATCTTTAGACTTTGTTTTACTGGAAATGAAGTTCATTTTTATTGTAAAACTGGATAAATCTTTGTATTCAAATATCTGAAGTGTGCGGCTTATATTTTGCAATCAAGAGTTTTTGTTTAACGTTGCCTGTAACTGAATTTGTTTCGTCAGCTGGATAAAGGTAGTATCTAACTGGGCTGTGACTGTTGAAGACTCGTTGGTGACTCAAAATATGGAAAATATGGAAATATGCCAACTTTCAGTTTCACTGGACTCTGAGCGTTTGGGACCAAGTGACCAGCGAACTGCAGGGCTTTGTTTGGCACGGCCGGTTTCTGAAAATCCCATGTTGTTATGTTCATGGTTTGCACAACTGTCTTCTAGGCTGTGGACATTGTTTCATTGTCCACCTCTGTCCACATTATATCAACCTCATCCCACTTTGTACCTGCCTTAGCTGCTGCCCTTGTAATTATGATTTAATCTACTGGAATACAGTTTAAACGAAGATAGGCAGATTTAGACCTTTTTTTTTAAAGATAATTATTTCTTATCAGTGTGGTTTTTAGACCAGGTTTTCTCTCAGAGGAGAGCTTTTGTGCAAGTGTCAAAATACAGCTCTTTCTCTCTTGAGACAGTTTTGGAGACATCCTCAACAAATTCAAGGAGGGTTTGAGACAGCCATGATGACTGCTTTAAGAGAAATTTTGTTGCACAAATGTTTTGAACATATTCAAGCAACAAAACTGCAAGGAAAATGACAACCAAGGCAACCGTTGTGAGACATTCTGGAGACTCTCTTGCAAATGCAAACTGGTCACCAGCAGTCACAGCACTGTGAGATACAGTTTTAAAGTGTAAGTCTATTTTCCTTTCGTTTTGTGTAAGTATGACTGATTGATCTGCATTCGGTTCATTAGTGCAGTGATTCAAAGACTGATAATGGTGACCCTAGTTGCTATATAAGTAGCTTTTTGGTATCAGGCCCAAAAATGCATAAAACCAAAAACAGAATTTTAAAGTGTCACTTGTAAATGGTAAACTAATGCAGGGAAACGGCAGTTGTCTTCGTATTTTCTCTTCCTAAATTCTGTTCATCTCAAGCCGAGTTTCTAGTGAGTCACCAGCAGAGTCGTTTTCTTGTCTTGGAGATCCGCTTTGATGTTGTTTAAGTGATGATACTTAACGCTGGCCCCTCATTAGCACTGCTTACTAAATGGTAACAAAAAAAAAAGTCTCTTTCTAATTCCATCAAAGATAATGTGCTGTCACGCACAGCTCGTCTTAATAGCACAGTGTTAGGAGGACTTTGGATAGACACCTCTTCAGTGTATAATCTGCATAAAGTAAACCTCATTTTCATGTTTATGATTAGCTAAAACCACAAGTGCGTTCAGGAGTGTTATGAAAACACTATGTAGAAAATGTGAAGATTATATATGAACAAACTATAGAAAATGTCTACTTTTACATTACTGTTTTTGAGTTTTGTCTAGTCCTTTCATCTTATGCATAACTGCTTATCTGGAGTTCACAGCTCAGTTTATTAGTTTTGCACAATATATAGAATCTTGAAGAAAACCATCTTTCCAAAATAAAAGTTGCAAAAACCTGTTTTTTTGTTGTTCTTTTTTTTTATTGTTTTAAAAAAAATGCAGTATGATTGTAGACATTTTACATTTGAAGTCATTTTAAGTATTTTAGCTTTAAGTCTGTCATTTAGCTGTTTAACTATTCTGCAGCTTTTCAAATATGGAAATATACACATTGACTGTGCTTTTTTATACACCTGCAGATTTACTGATTCATCAATTTTTAATGATGTACAGCATAAAAAACTGTTTTTAAGGTATTTAAACTTCATTGAACAGTGCAAAAAAAGATAAATTAGAAGATGATAATTTATTGCTGTGATTCCCCACTTGGTACCTTTTTTTTATTCTAAACTTTAAAAATTTACAGTCTTAAGAAAACATACAAGTCTATATTTCATTGCTCTCAGAGTGATGGGTTCCAGAGAACGGTTTAGGTCTCAGAAACTTGCACTTTGATACAATCACTATCCTGTAAGAGTCAACAGTTTATCATAGATAATCTTCAGGCTTTATTTGAGATTATAAAGAATACTGCAGTCTGCAAACTACAGATTCAGAGGCAAGGAGGCAAACCATAACACTCCCACCGCCGTGTTTTACAGTATGTGATAGGTTTTTTAATTTTTAATTATTATCATTGTTTTCTTTTATGATGTTGGCTTTTACTAAACAACTGTCACTATGTCAAAAAAACATTTTTTAAATTTAACATTTTTAGTTTTTTGCATTCCTATTCCAAAGTACTGTCTATAAGTACATCCAGGTTTCTACCTGTTATTTGGCTAAATAAACCTGGGCCATATTGTGCCTTTTTTGATAACAAAGGCTTCTTTAAATCCTATTTTTTATGCAAATCCAATTAAAGCAATTTTGTTCTGTTTATACATATTTCAGCCATAGCTCTGGCGCAAACAGCTACAGGGATTTGTTGACTTGGGAGTGTCTTGAGATGCCTTTTTTGTGAAAGAATGAGCTCTGGGTCTTTTCTTAAAACCTGCCAGATGAACATACTAGTGGGACTACTGTCTATGCTATTCTGCAACCATTTGACAGTGGGCTTTGATAATCTTTTGTGAGTTTTTGTGCCACTCTAATAAATTCAAATGAACTTGTGTGTCTGTTTGAAAATGTGCTTGGTTTCACATCATGGTGTCCCACGTTCCTCCTCTTCCTGCCCTTTCTCTGTAAGAGTTCGAACACGGAGACGGCGTCAACATGGGTACGTAGCCAACAACATTCAGTGACATCCTCAGGGAGCAAGAACCTCCTGCTGGGTGGGACAGAAGTCTGACCTTTAGCCAACATTACCTCCCATTAACCCCTCAATTAACCTCCGTGGCAGCCCCTCTGCTGAAGAAGCAGAGAAAAGAATCTCCTCCTTATTTTGCCTCATCATTTGACGCCTGGATTCACCCTGACCTCAGAAAATTGCTGTCTTATTTCACTAATGCGTTTGGAAAAAAATATTGCTGTCTTTAAAGTCTGTAATCACGCAGTTGTACTTTTCTTCTTTTTTTGAAGTTTTTTTCTTTTTTACTTTGTTCTATTTCGACAAATTTAGAAAAAAAAATATTCAGGTGGAGTGCGCAATGACCTTTTCACAAAGTCTTCCACATTTCTACTCGTCTAATCAATCCCCCTCTGATCGCTCGCTGTGTGCTGGATTGTAATGTCACAATTAGGGCCGCTTCATTGTTTCTGTTTTCTGTCTGGGAAGAAAGTCTGCACTTCTCTGATCACAAGGTCATTTCTTTTATAGTTTTTAAATAAATTAAAGCACGGCTACGGCCTGCTCTTCTGTTTAGCCACATCCATCCATTCGTCCCGTCTTTCTGCTCAGATTGGGCGCAGTTTTCTTTTGCTGGAAAACAAAAGTCTGTTAGATATGGTGGAGGAACAACAGTGAAATACAGCAGACACAGGCAAATTTGTTTGTACCATTTTGTTAAAACAAAAACCCACAGTGGTCACTGAAATAACTTGAAACAGACAATAAGGTAAGATTTACTGAAAATTAACTAACAACAATCAGACAATGATTTTGCTTTTGGTTCAACAGAATTATTTCAAAAAATAAAGTTTCTGCACTATAGGGTGCAGTGGATTAAAGGACGCATTGTCAATGAATGGTCCATTTTTGAACTTTTGTCATATATAAGGCGCATCGTCGTGCACCTCCATGCCGCGACACTACAAAGCGCGACTATAACTGAGCCTTAATTCTGCAAGCGGTGCAGCTTTGTAGTTTACCAAAGTTGTACTAAAACATAACGACTTCTTACCTATATAAGGTGCTCCGGGTTATAAGGTGCACTGTCGGTTTATGAGAAAATTGAAGGCTTTAAAGTGCACCTTATAGTCCGGAAAATGCGGTTACTTAAAAGAGATATAAGAACAATTTGACAACAGAGACATGTTAAACCAAGGCTTGTCCTGTAATTAACATCATAGATGTCTTTAATCATCATCATCATCCTATTTAAAGGGTGAAAAGTAGTCACTGTGCTGTTTGGTATCATGGTGTGTAACACACTAAACATGGACCACAGAAAGCTAAGGAGCTTAGAAAGCAAATTAAGACAAGCATGTAAAAGGTTAAAGGCTTTAAGGCCATCTCCAAGCAGATTATTCAGAAGTTTAAAGTCCACAGGACTGGAGTCAGCCTCCCTGTACCGGACCGCAGATACAACAAATAGTAGCCAAAAAGCTTTGAGCAACTTTCAAAATGGTTACAGGTGAACTCCAAGGTCAGGTACATTAGTGTCAGATTGCATCATCGATCACCAAGGAGGACACCATGTTGAAATAAAATAAATATAATACATATTTTATATCCCAGTGTCAGAAAGTTTGACTAAAACCAGCGAAAAATCAAAACATTGGACAATTTTGAAGTAGCATTCTGAGTCTAAATCCTCTTGAACCTCTGTGGAAGGCTTGGTTTAAATTAATTCAGGTGATTTTCAGTCATTTTTTTTCTTATTACTTGGGTTAGTTCCTAGTAATTTCACTAACCATTGTAGGTTTTTCTTGCTTTAACAAAAGGGTACAAACAAATCCATCCACGCAGGTATAAACATTGTTTAGCTTAATTCATTTTAATGTCAGATATAGAAATAGTAATTTTATGCTGATCAGATAATAATGTTTAATATGAGTAATTAAACAGAACAAGGGAGGATAATATTTTACCCTTTAGTTTTCCTTTTTTATTTTTTATTTTTGGTGGAACAATAATTTGTTTTTGTAAAAGAAAAGTGAAAATGTGACTGCATGTCCTTCCCCCCCATCCCTTCAATCCATAGGATCCATAATAGCAGTCATTATCCAGCTGCTATAATTGTGGTTATTCATTTTGATTCTTTTATAATATTGTTTTGACTCATTAAAGATAATCATACAATAAATGTCAGCATCTGTGTGCAGTTTTCTGCTCACTGAGCCCATGAGAAAAACACGTGCTATGTTGCAACTGATTCTGAGCTATTGCATAAAAGTTTCTTGCCAAATTTTTCCATTTTAAAATGATCTTGTATGCACAATCATGTTTTTTAAGTGCTTATTTTGTGTACAGCGTTGCATCCCCCCAGTCTCTCCACAAACGTCAAAGTTTGAAAAGACTTGACCTCGCTGTTTAGAGTTGCAGCATGACATTAAAATATGATGAGGTGATTCTTCAGAGGGATGTGCATGGAGGAAAAAAAGGAGAGGCGAGTTCAGCTAATGTCACTTTCAATTAATCACCTCAGGTAGTGGCCCCATTAGCCCCCTCGCACATGGGCCTGGTTTACAATGCAAATAGGGTCATTACCTGAGAAGTGTAATTGGCTTTGACAAGAGGCCGAAGAAGCCTGCCTTCCTACACCACGTGTTTGCTTATTTATTTATTGCATCCACCAATTTTTTTTTAGATAGTTGCCAATATAAGAAGAGTTTGAAAATTCTGTTTGATGCACTAGCTTAATAATAAAAGAAAAAGAGTTAGTTTAGTTTTGGTAAAAGCCAGATTTGCAACACATCGAGTAAAGTTTGTATAATTTTTTTTGCAACCAGCAACTCAAATCCAACACTCCCAAATTACATCAGTCTCCGAACAGAGCTTCAGCAATGAAATGTAAATGATTTCCAAGGGAAAGATTTGTATTCTTTGTTCCCGTCTCTTGCCAGAAATGCAACGTGTGATCCTGCTCATACTTTAAATATTTTAAGACCCCCTTTTGCTAAAGCTTAGCTGCCGTATTGTAGATGGGCCTCCCGACTGCTTCTAATCTCCTTGTTACCTGGAGGCGTCACCGCGGCGATGCGAAGATAACATGTGGCAGTTAGTGAGATCACGAGACTGGAGCTCGCGAACGCCCTGTATGGGGGCGCGGTTAGGTTCAAAGTTTCTGTGCCCTGAGAAGAAGGCGCCTTTGACGTCTTGCCTGCGAGCATGCGAGTCAGGAAAAATAAAAGAGAAGGAAAACACCAAGATCAATCCAGAAAATACCTCTTTCCTCACATCCCCCAAGATATTGTGGCATTTTAAACCCTATGTGCAGGTGGAAGCTTTCTATTGATGCTCCAGTGTTGTGGTGTGTTTGTGTGCTTGTGTTAAAGGAGCTTTCTTCAGGTTTTTTGATGCGTGTGCGGAGAAACGCAGAGAGAACAGAGTCTTGGACCTGTAAATAAGACATCAGCTCAAAGTGTTTACTCTCAACTTTTTCTATTTGCCTTTCGCCTCTGCACGTGAGAGGCAACGGACCGTGGCAGAGGCAAATCGAGAGGGACGGGCGGGTCAGGCATGCCTGTTTATTTGCTTGTACGCGCTCCTTGAGCTATAAATTAGATGTCACCATTGTTACATGTCATTCGCTGATGTCAGCCTCGCGAGCAACACTTTTGATTGTTTGTTCGTAGCATCACCTAAATGAACGGAGACTCCGCTGGCCTCCAGTCATTTGGATGCCATGCGTGATTGGCAGGTTGGTAGGCTGGCATGTTTCCTCGTGTAGGTTGGGCAGCATAGTAAGGGTTCAGTCTGCTTCCTTTTGCTATTTTACGTGAGGTTTCCTGGTGAAACCATTGACAATACGAATAAAATCGCAAAGACATTTAAATGTAACACTTTTCTCTCCTGCGTGGTGCTATTTACGCTCGCTATTTTGGTTGGAGAAGTATTTATTATAGGGCAGGGATGTGTTTGGAACACCAGCTTTCCTTTTCCAAGCAGAAACAGAACATGAAATCAAAACCCCAGCGATTGCAGGAAATATGTAGGACTTATCTTTCCGCTCGGCACATTCTCTTCTCAATGACTTAACATGACTGACAGGCGAAGCCTCGCACACAAACAAACACAAAAAAAGCAATGTGGAACCATGAGGGGGGAAAAAAAAACGATCAAATAAACATTGTTGCTGGGCTTTTATTTAGTCTTTTTAACCTTTTTCTTTTCCAAATAAACACAGCATCACTTGTTTGTCAGATCTTTAAAAGCCTGCTTAAAAAGCACATTTCAAACCCGTGACTTTGTTATTAGGCACGTCTCAGCAAGGCTCCTACTCAGCGGCAACAGCAGCGGCGGCGGCAATAAAAACCCCCAGATGTTTTGCCTCCAATTTTTTTTTTTGCCTGTCACATTCCTCTAATTGTTTCATCTGCTACAGATAAACACATCTCCTGTTGCATCTTTGTTTACTCGCTGCGCAGCAAACAGCCACGGTGACAGGTTGTTTGTGATGATATGTGGCGCGCGGAGCAGATTAAAACGAAGGGTAACTCCGCGCTGGCAGAGGGTTGTGTTCACATGCCGCAGGGAATACGATGTGTGGGGAGAGCTTTTAGGTGTGCACCAACAACATCTGCTGGCTTTGTTTTTCTTTTTTTTTTAAACAATAGAACAACATAAACTGTAAATTAACACAGGTCTCTATTGTAAGTGCATTTTTACTATTGCCATGTACAATTGAGGATATAGGTTTCGGCTTTTATGGGGTATGACAAACAAAGTATTTTTTTAATAACCTTTTTGCTTTGCATGCACAAACACCATTTCTCCCTCCACAAATTAAAACTAATTTGTCCGATTTTCCTCATAAAGTAGAAAATTTGGACTAGAAACAGAAAAGTCAAACACACTCGACCTGTTGCAGGTTTTCCAAAGTGAAGTCTGTAATTGTCCAGTTGAAATAAACACAGACTTCACACAGACTTGGCTTTAAAATAGTGGTACCTTCACATGTGTAACCTATGCCATGGCATTGCTGCATTCAAAAGCAAATACAGTCCTAAAATCCTTGACAAATTGACCCGAGAGTTTTTCAAAAGCAAGATGAAACGTGGATTAACGGAACTCAGCAGGTAGGTAGTTTCTAAACATCTTGGGGAACAGAACGTCTGAATGTTTCTGGCTCAGACCCTTTAGTTTATAATCGTAGGCACTCGATGATGTTGAGTCTGCCTTCTGCTACAGCCAGATGTTTAAAATCTTCACTCATCAGTCCAGAACACCTGCTGCCTTTTTCTTTCCTTTTTTTTTATCCCCACTTCTTATGTTTTTGTTCATAGTAGAATTTTTTTAATCTTGTTTCAAGTCTGAGGTCTTGCTTTTTGGCTGCATCTTTTTCATAAAGACCACAACTTCTCATGCTGCTCCAGGGTACACCTGAGTCCAACGGTTTCCTGACAGTTCTGAGCTGATGACGCTGCTGAACATCTTCTGATGTCTTTTATCTGCCTCACTAAGTTTCCTTAACCCACCACTACATTGCCTGTTTTTTTTCTTTAAAAGAACTTCAACAGGACTCTTGAAAACTCATTCTCCTCAGAAGTCTTTGCCTGGGAGAGATCTTGCTTAAATACTAAAACTGCCTAAAAACGATTAGCATTAACATCTGTTTGGTATATTTAGTGAATGATACACCTGATTATTATCCTACTAAACCCTTCACTTTGTGAAAGCCAAACACTAAGTAAAATTCAGCTAAAGTTCAGCATTCAGTAGTAAGGCTTGTGAACATCAAATCTTTAATTTTAATAATTTTTTTATATCCAATGCTGAGACCCCACACCTATCAGTAGTTATTTATTCTGTAGTATTAGTTATGTAGTTCTATTGTGTCTGCTTGACTTCTTGGAAAACGAATCAAAGGTTGTATAGATGCACATACTTACCTTAAAAAAATACTAGTATATGGTGTATACTAAAGACACAAGACATGCAGGTAACTTGACACTTATTCATTCTTCTTGTTTTCCATCTTGCTGAATAGTCGATTTTTGTTAAATTTGCTTTTATTTTTTCATATCTCTGTATGTACAGTTAGCGTGACATGGAAATGTACTGTGCAGCATAGATTTACAGACGGGAGTACACTTTTAGAGTCTGCCATGCCATGTCTGGAAATGTTTTTAGTAACACATTCCATTTATTGACTGAATCCAAGAGTCCACTGGTGATAATAAATACTGTATATTTGCTCCCTTTTTTAACAGAATACTTCAGAAGAACCACCTAAATAAACCAAGCTGCAGTTTTGAAGCTGTCTAAAAGCATAAGTTATAGCTCTCTCTTATAGCTCGCACAGAACAAGTCAGGAGGAGGAGGAGGCGGCTCCGTGTCGAAGGTGCCACAATTCATATTCTGCAAGGTGATGAAGTGCCGATATCTGCCCTTAAAGAATCTGTGCCTTGCAGATGTATGTGAGATTTATGTGTCTTTCTTTCAGTTCCACCCCATCCCTCAAAATTCAAACCTAGTGCAACAAAAGGCAGTTTGAAATATTCTCGAGACGATGGAGCTCGCAGGTTAAAAATGTATATGCAAATGCCGTCTACATTAGAGCATGCACAGGTTGTTAATAAATTAACACATGGCAGAAATAATTCAGTTTAGCGTGATAATTCTTGGGTGTGAGCTGTCAGCTGTCGCATTGTTCCGGATAGAAAGTGACGCTGAAATGGCAACACGAGCAGTGAACTGTGATGTTTTAGTGTACCTTCATTCTCGGTGCTCTAACACAATAACTGCCTTTTGCTCGCCTCACTCTGCTTTTTTTTTTGTCATTTCGGGAGAACAAAAGGTTTAATTAAGAATGCTTTTCAAAGAGGAGTTGACATGAAGCATGCACACACACCCACATTATCTGAGATAAGGTGTGTATTTGTGAGGATAAATTGTCTTTGGAGTCAAACCTACTGAAGCACTTTGTATGTTCGTGAACAAGATGCATCTTAGCTGTTGTTTGAGTTACTTTTTTCCCTTTTCCCTTCGAAAACAATGGTGCAAAGAGTGTGATATGCCTCATGTTATGTCTTCTCTTTGGTAAGCTGTTGATTGCAGGAGGACATCTTGACGTTCTGGGCAGGGATGGTTTGTGACAATTGCATCTTCTGTCTTTGCCTCATCCTGAAGATTTGCATAGCAGGAACCCAGGGAGCTGACATTCTGTTTGTGTAGCTCAAAGTGCAAAGGATATGTGAAGTGTCAAGTGACTTGCCGTCAAGTTTTTAATAAGTACCATTTGTTCAATCTGTTGTTTAAACAGGCCAATCGCCTCTCTGTGTCCTTAAAGACTGGATGCCCCGCTATCTTTTAATTAAGTCTCGGACTAATGTGCCACTTAATTGACTAATCTGGGAGATTTTGTTTTCTCTAATTTACTTGAGAAAGCATCACCAGCTAAGCTTTTTAATATTGGGTTGATGGAGTTGGATATTAAGTGGATGCCTCAGAAATGAGTGCAGGACTAAAGATGGCACTAAAAAGAAAGAGAAACAAAGTTATGATTTGATGTTCTAATTTTAATTTTTTTAAAATTCCCAGATCTCATTATGCACGTGATTGCATACCTTCCTTATAATAGCAGCTGTCTGTGTTACTTTTTTGTGGAAAGAAAGCTTCTTTTGTAGTGGGATGCAAGAAGGCCTAATTGCTCCTGCAGCCTGGTGAAACAAAGGCAAACTTAACAGTTGATTTTTCCAGCAGTTTTGCCAATTGTTCACTGAGGAACATTAAGCTGTGGTCTGACTTTTCCAAAAAATGTGCATGGGTTTAAGAATGGGCATTCATACCTAATTAATTTGCCATTTGACTTTTTTTGAACCAAGTGCAACAAGTATCTGTCTTTAGTCCACTTAAAGAAACCTTTTCCAGCTGTTTACAAAAAATAAGGTCATTTTGCTTATCATGTCTTATGCAACCCATGTGCGTTTAAAATTTGCTCTAGATAAAAATGTCGCTTAGATGCCTAAAATAAGAACTGCACAGATAAGTTGTGAAAAGCTGCAGCCAGCTGCAGTCCGACTATCAAGTGGACGAAAGCAGGGAACAGTTCAAGGAGGAAGTGTAAAGCTGGGCCTGGTGTCATGTCGCCACATGGAAGGGTTCTGATCAAATGGAAAAGTGGCGTCAGTGCCGAGTGATAGGACAGCAGAGCGAAAAGGCCTGTAAACAATGAGTCACCCTGCCTGCTAGCAAAGGAGGGTAGAGGGAAGGAAGAGGAGGAAGGCAGCTAAAACTGGTCTGTGTTTGTGTACAGGTGCTGGTCATAAAATTAGAATATCATGAAAAAGTAGATTGATTTCAGTAATTCCATTTAAAAAGTGAAACTTGTATATTATATTCATACATTACATACAAACTCAT
>NC_051447.1:14846023-14871234 GCF_001649575.2 Kryptolebias marmoratus | reverse complement strand
AAATTAAACAAAATAAACATTTGAAATATATGAGTTTGTATGTAATGTATGAATATAATATACAAGTTTCACTTTTTAAATGGAATTACTGAAATCAATCTACTTTTTCATGATATTCTAATTTTATGACCAGCACCTGTATATGGGAGCATGAGAGAGAAAGAGGTTGGAGAGTCCACAGCTCCACACAATCAAGGCTCTGTCAGGAAGTCCCAATAAACACTCTGTTTAATTTTGTAACTCAGACATTCAAATATACACTTTAGCTTGCAAATGTGTGTTTATATTTAAAGCAGACATGTGTAGAAAGGCATACAATCTTCACAAAGAATGGTATATGTGTTTTCTTCCTTAATGGTCTGACACTTTATGTTCAATACGGTGTAAAAAACACTGTACATTAAAGTACCTTCTAACTGCATTTTGTCCGATGAGCATCAGGGGGCGACTCTTGTAATCGAAAATTTATATCTCGGTTGTAAAGAAGCCATCTTTGACTTGTTTGCACTTGCTAACATTTCAACAAACGAGTACAAGACATATTTTACTTTCAACTCAAAGTAATGAAGAAAAACACAATTTATTTTTTGTCTGCTGTCCTGACATTGGCTTTGCAATGATGATTCTTGACAAAGTTCATATGAATGTAGAAATTATGTTACCACAAACAAAGACAAAAACAATATTTACTATATTCCGACACACATCATATGCCAACAATACAACACAAGCTCTTACATCTGCCAAAATGCAATAAATAATTGAATCTCCAGTGGCGACCCTCAGAACTACAGTGATACATTAATTTGGCAAAATTAGCATGAATTAAAGCAAATAAGTGTAACATGTAATTTATTACTTATCAAGCTTAGTTTAGCAGAGGAAGGCTACGATTTCCCCCAAGATTGCTTTAACAGCTATAATGCATTTCTTAATTTACTCTGTGGAAAATCAATTTTTTTCAGAGTTCATTAGGCACCAATATGTTACAATGCTGCTCCCCTGAGCACCCAGCTACAAAAAAAAGAAAAAAAAACAACATTATGCAAATTCCTGCTAGTGCATCTGTATGTAAATAGCAACGAAGTCCACAGTCAATTCTCCTTGGGAAGCTTTGTTAGTGAGCTCTTTGTTTCAAAGCCTGAACCTTGTTCATGATAGTCTGAAAATTAGGAAGTGGCTGTATGTGACAGGTGAGAGCAGATATAAAACATCTAGCTGAGATTTGGTCTTTGGGTTTCACTAAACTTTCACTAGACTTTGCCCTGTTTGTATTGTGACAGTAGTGTTTTATAATTTATGTATTATTGGTTCAAACTGTTTTATGACGGATAAAAAAATTTGCATTTGTTTACACTTTTTGGAGTTTTTTAACAATCACTATATACATTTATAAGGGTCCCAATGCATAAGCATTGAAACACCTTTGTTAGGACACTGTTCAAAACCTGGTCCTGTGTCTTGTCACTGAGCTTTGAAATAAAACATTCAAATTACACACAAACGTGTGTTTTCATTGGCAACAGTGCGCTATGAATTTTGGTAGCGTTACATTGCACAAGATAGAGTAAATTTGCAAATAAAAATGGAAAAAGAAAAATGGAATTCAATGGGAATTTGGCAAAGCATTAGAAAACCCAGCTGAACCCAGTATGCTTGAGCTCTGTAGCTCAAGCATACTTCACAGTAGAAACATCATTCAAAGTTTAAACGAATCACAAAAAGTTGGACTTCTTGTGTCTGAACTGGCACTTTGATATATTTTACGGCTTTTACATAATCATATTTTAGGTTTTATAATTTTTTACAGATTTTTTCTATGTAATATTCAACTACCAGTTGATGTCACACACTTTTAAATTGTCTAAAACTTTACACTGTTTTGCAAACTCTCTTTTCTTCCTCCCACAACTCCTTTTGGTACATATACAAATTCTATATCAAATCATAGGCACTTTTGTTATCTTTACCTTAGTGCGTTTCTCACTTCTGTAGGACTTTGTTTTCTCTCAAATCTCCCAAAATACAAAGAGTACACACTCAAGCTTCCACAAATTCAGAACTGAGGTATACAACAAGGAGCTGTCACATAATTACATTACATTAAATTTGCTGACTGACGATTTTTTAATGCCTGCTATTAATCAACAATGACTAAACTATATGATTCAAGGCTTAAATATAGAGCTTTGGTATATAATTATGCATTACTTTGTCACATTTTCATACCATTTAATTGTGCATCACGCTGAAAAGCCAATAAAGAACACAAAGCAAAATGTTTACCGTGTATACTGTGTGAAAGTCAAATGGTTGCTTAGATACTCCCGCCCTACTGTGTGTTGAAATGATACCCAATTAAAGAATTAATTTTTCGCCAAAGCAAGGTAAATAATAAACTTAAAGCACTGCAGCATTTAGATTTAAAGCTCTGCTCTGGCAAACAACTTCATACAATAAAAAGACAAAAGAAACGGCGCTTGTCAAATTGAGTGGTAGAGTTTACTTTTGTATGAGAACACAATTACTGTAAGTCCCCATTAGCTGAAGAAAAGGTATTTAAAAAAGCACATGCAAGTACAAAAGTATTCACAAGAGCTAGATCAGTCTAATGTTAAATATTCAGTTTTTGCATTTACGTATTTCAACTTCACAAACATTAATGTGTTGAAAAAAAACGCTCATGATATAACTAATTCTGAAACAATAGTAATAAACCCTTTAAAACATTGCTAATAAAACAGCTCAATTAACTGGATATTAGATTAAATTGAATTTCTAAGAAGAGTACTAATTAGTTCCTGTACAAGTCATCGTCAAGAATGTATGCGATGTAGTACAATTTATCAGACTATGTAGCACCATATGGTCGACATGGCCTATGGGCTTTGTGGGAATTCATGGAAAGAGTCTGAGACAAGCAGGTGAGGCGGCGTTTTGTTTGAATCACAGAGGCAGGCTTTATATGGAGGCCGAGAGAGAGAAAGGGAGAAAAGTAGGCTTTTATGTGGCGACAGAGTCATCATAAAGTCAGGTCGAAGCAGTCTGGGAAAGACATCATCACGAATGCTCCAAACTGAGCAACACAATGAAACCTGGCTGGTAGCCAAGAGAAATAAGTGACATGATGTAGCAGATTCACGTATCCTAGTAACGTAATGCCCGAAGAAAGAACAACAATGGATAAAGGCAAATCATTCCCAGACAGGGCAACTTTTTCCTGCACAACAGGAAAGATGAGACAGTGGTGAAGGATATTTCACACGAGATTTGCTGCTTTTCTTCTGTTCACACAGATCTTTGGCAGTTTTTTTCTCTTTTTTTGACTTTTAGCTACTACCACACCGAATTTACCCCAGTATTGGTGAAAATAGCTGAATTATATCCATTTTTGTGTTGTCTACTGTCGATTAGCTGTAACGGCCATCTAGAATTTGGTTGACTCTCAGTGTTGAGGAGTTTTAGATGTACAACCAGTGATTACTTTATAAGAGTTTCATTCAAATTTGCCCAGTGGTTTATGAGATATTTAGCAAACAGACAGTGTTGATTCTGACAGTTAGTGCCAAAGTTTTCGGTAAAAATATTGTGGAATGTGTAGCCGTCAAAGATTGTGTTGAGGTTGATTCTCAGCCACTACTAGACCAGATTTTTGTTCAATATCTGTGAAATTGGCTCAGTTATAGCTATTTTTGTGTTTGCTAAGGTTGATTTATTGTGGCGACTAGCTTGAATTTGGTTGGCTCCAAAAGTTAATTAGTGTAGATGTACATCCAGTGATTACTTTCTGAGCTTTTTGATAAAATCTGTCCTCTGCTTTGTGAGATATTTTGCTAATGCGACAGACAAACGAACACACAATCACATACATGCACACTTGCACAGCCATGCACAGAAACAAAAACATTTCTGCTTCTTGGTGGAAAAATCTGGTTCTTGACCTGGTAATTTGATAAAATTGTAATTGTTAGACCACATTCTTTAATTGACATCAAAAACTCATTAGATCAGATATTTTAGACAAAAGTGGGACTGTCAGCAAAAGATGAAATGGCACCATATTTCCCCTGCAGTAAATTACATTCAGATAAGTTTTAATATCAATTATTTTTAGTCATGTGCCTGATTGTGCAAGTGTTATTTGCTGTTGATGCACTGTATCCTTGTAGACAGTGCATGGAATTGTAAAACAATAACAGCGTTTTTTTAAAACCCTACTTCTACATGGAATCCCATATTGCAAGCGAGAATGAGCTGTTGTCCTATTTAATCTCCCAAAAGGCCCTCATTTCACAGTACACAAGCTCCTGTGCACTGTACTGTTTGTTTTCTAGTTTTCGGAGTCTGTGTATCAAAACTGCATGTTTGAATTAGAGGCATCCAACATTAGTTCCTCTGGGAAACATCAAGTATAAATGCCATTCCCCGGCATGCTTGTTTGAGTAATTTACGCTCAAACGAGTGTCACTTCTCGTCTCCAGGTGGTCCTTTCTGCCATGTCTCTGTGTACAAACCGACAGTGGTTTTGATGGCTCCACCTGAGAGATTTGCCCAAATGAGTCTGCCTTTTTTTTTTCCTTTTTGTTCCCCAAAGTGGTATCCAGAGTTTCCGCTCTAGGCTTGTTTACCAGTAAATGTTTTTGTGACTCCCCAAAGTAACACAAGGATGTGTTTTAAGTTTTCTTCATATATTTATATATATATATATATATATATATATATACATTTTTTTAAACAAAGTATGTTTAGTACAACCCCTGCCCATCTAGTTTCCTGCCTAAATAGAAGGATAAGCTATCAGTAAACAAAGTCTAGTTCCCATTAACCTTCTGATTTCCTCTGAGAAAACCACAAACAAGTTAAGTGCCAAACAACCTCAAACTGCACACGCATTGACGCGCATGCGCTCATGTCCCGAAGAACAATATGGAAATATTCGTCCTTTCCTCCCTTCCCATGCTTAGCCCTGGTGCTCTTACCGTCTGTTTTGCCTAATTGCTTTAACACTAGCCTGGCATACTAATTGCACAGGGCCCCCTGTCACCACATCATTTACATGGCCTGCTTGATTTGAAATTTAATCTGCTTGAAGGGGTTTGGGTTTCATGCTCACTTTAAATCCTAATGCTCCGTGGGATTTAAAACAGTTACACAAAAAAAAAAAAAAATTGTGTTTGTTTTGAAGCACTTTGTTTAACTAGGAACTTTGGTGATACAGTATTTGATCACGTTTTTAGTTGTAAATTACAATATATTGCAAAATAATACTAATAAAAAACCCCTTTGGAATGCATCTTTAGTTTCAGTCAGGGTTGAAATCAAAAGGGAAAATTGATGAGAGGGTGGGAAGTGTCGTGCCTGGATGCTGGGCAAACGAAACTTGTGGATCAGATGGGGGTGTCTGGCCTTTTCTTCTGCAGATGGGCCTTTTTGATGTGGAGCTGAAAGAGAGTGAGTTAGAAACTGTGTAGTGAGCTCACCATAGTGCAATTCAATCAAAGCCCAAAAGTTATTTCAATTTCTTAGAGGTCGGGTCCACCCATTTACTGCATTGGCTCAGAGTTTCCTGTACCTGTCCTCCATCTGAAGTTAGGTTTTCAGTCAAAACTGGACTCTGAGATTAAACCTTAGTTTGTTTTATATTTTATCATCTTCTTGCTGATTATTTGACCAAACGCAAATAATCACAAAGCAGAACATACAACCTTTGTGTTGGGCTGATTTCAGGAGATTTAGACCATTGTTCCACCTGTGTGGAAAGTAACTGTGCTGACGTTAATAAGGCTCCCTTCACAACGAATGATGTCTCCACAATCTACATGACCTAATATAGTAGCAGGATTGTGAAAAATTTGGCAAACTTTCTTCAATGTGAAGGCAGTCATGACTCTGCTCTTAGTATTCATCAAAAAAGTTATTTCCTGCTTTTTTTCTGTCCCTGAGATAATCTCCTCTGCCCTCACGATGCACTCACTCTCTTGGACTGCATGTAAGCGCAGCTATCAGTGTCACGTCTGCAGTA
The DNA here is from genome assembly GCF_001649575.2 of Kryptolebias marmoratus. NCBI lineage: Eukaryota > Metazoa > Chordata > Actinopteri > Cyprinodontiformes > Rivulidae > Kryptolebias > Kryptolebias marmoratus. The sequence goes on along the minus strand of NC_051447.1, from coordinate 14,865,212 downwards.
GGCTGTTCCTGAGACTTTGGCATGGTGTCTGGGCCCCACACCTTGGATACGCTGCCACCATTCTCCCTCATGCTCCACACAAGAAGGCCTTCTCATGAAATAATAAGCCACTGTGGCTTTGCGGCAGAAGTTTTGTCCATTCTCCAAACCACTGTGAAACTATCACACATCAGAAAATAATGTGCATGGCCTAGAATGCAGTTTTTCAAGCTATGCCATGATTTTCAAAAGTTGGCCACACAAAACATGGCTGCACGGCTCGCTGGTTGTCTGTGAATTCAGCGAGACTGCACCTATTATCTCACAGCTGCAGCCCAGTGAGATGCTACCCTTACTAAGACCCTGCAAAGTTCTGGCAAACCTTTACGTCATAACCTGGTTGTCATCCAGTGGGGAGGGGGGCCCTAACAACAGTCCAACTCCAAAAGAAGCTTAACAAGTACGGAAAGTTCACTGTAATGCTAATTATCCTCAACAAGAAAAACATTCCCACATAGACAAAGACACAATATGTGGCGCATGAGAGGAAGGTTATTTGTGTGAAAATGGAGCCCCAGATGAACTAGATTGTTGTACTGAGCTCTTTTTTTTTTTGAAAAGAAAAATTAAAGCTCCTTTTTTTCTTTGTCTTCTTTTTTTTTTTTTTTACAAGTTCAACCAAACAGAGAGAATACAGTCAATATTAAGTCAATTATAAATATTTATAATCTACACATTTTAAAATTCCTGTCAATCATAAAAGATGTGGGGGGATAAGCTCACAGCAGCTGCTTGGTCCGGATGTGATTTGCATGCCACAGAAAAGCCTCAGCTTGCCATCCTCCGTTTTGTTTTTGACTTTGCATGGCCGCCTTTTCTCAGCGCAGATTAAATATAGAAGTTTTGTTCTCGTTGAGGATAGATGTTTTCTTTCCCTTTTCTTTCTCTCGCACACACACACACACACACAACACAGAGGCGGTATTGACGTGTAATGCTGATGGCGATTCATTATTGAAAAGGAAATCGTCTCAATATGACTGGAGTTTGTTATGGGGAGCTTTGTTCTTGTCATCTATATTGCAGGGCATCTTTGTCAGTCAGCACTCTGAGGGCTTTTTCTTCTTGCTGTGTTTGTGTGTGGAGAAGAGAAACTTCTGCTCTCTCTGTAGTGTTTGTCAGTGTTACTGTCCTAATAACTATCTGCCTTATTTTTCAGTTGGTACAAAAGTGAGATACAGTACAGAACAGTTTAGTTTAGCTGTTGGTTTCTGCTGGGTTGCATTGTTTCCGGACACTTCAAGGGCTTTTCTGCTCGTCTGTCATGTCTTTAATTTCCAACAACAACAAAAAAAACTTCTATCACTCTATGTTTGTCTTTAAAAAAAGTCAGAAAGCTTGACCTTGATAAGCGAACAACACTGCAGCGTAATGCCTTTTTTCGGAACTGGTGTTTTGACACCAGTTTCATAGATTTTATTAAAGCCCTGATGCTACTGCATAAGTTGCACATACACTACTCTGAAATGTTGTTGGTGCTCTCCATTCGTAGAACTTTCACACGGGTATCTAAAGCACCTGCATTTTGCCTCATTTTCACATATAATCTATCTGTCAAATAAAAATTACAGTCTGTTCACTCCTGAAATGTTAGACTAAAGGGAACTAGTTATGTCCAATCCAAGCTTTTTGTGCCAAGGTGTTGGATATTGATTCCTAACCTAAATACAGATTGATATATTTTTACAAGCATATGATATATTAGCTTGTACATTTGTTTTTTCATTTATAAATTGAGCGTTAAAGTATATGAATGGATAAATTGAACTTTAAAAGCAAGATTGCATGGAATCCAGAACTATGGTAATTAGATAATGGGGAAAGTTGCAAAGTGATATTTCAACCACAGATAGTCAAACAGAAATGATTGTGTACAAAAACAAGTGGATTTCAGGAGAGGAAAAAAAGAGAATAAAGCAAAGGTTAAAGGGAAGTTTAACTTTTGTTTTGGCCTTTGTGCAGCAAGTTTTGCTCCTACGCCAGGTGGTCTTTTTTCTTAGTACATTTTTCTGACATTTTTAATGTCTAATTTGAGAGCATTCTGCTCTTACTTGTTTTGAAGATTCATTTTTCTCACCTGGTTACTGAAGTTGCCATATGTTCTGCTAACCCTTAAGGAGCTTGAAGGAGCTACTTTAATCAGTGTGTGAAATGTCGACGGGCAGCTGTTGGAGGTAGATGAAGCCAGGCTAAAGACCAGATAAACTGTTTAACACGTATTATTTGTCCGTTGACCATCTTAACTTGAGCCCAGTGTTGACTCGTTGGTCTGTTGTTGCCCAAATCACATTAAATGTGACGATTGTATCAATCTGTGGTTCCCAGTTTTCACCTTTGACCCCAGAAAATACAAGTTCCAGAGACTTGCGACCCATACTTTTGCTCACTGAAGTCCAAAAACATTCCAATAACTGATACATTTTTCTTGTTTTCAGTTTATTATTATTCTTGCAACAGTATCAGAAATCTGCAGTCATTTTTCAATGAAATTGATTTTTTGATATCATCTTAAGACACCTCTCATTTAATTACAGTCACAGCCCAACTTTGTTAAATGTAAAATACCCAATTTATTAAATTTGTTGTGTTTTTGCAATAAAATCTACTGCCTAAATTGGTTAAAGTTCCCATAATTTGTCTCTTTAATTTGTTTGTGCCATGAGTGAAACTTGCAACTTCTTGATCAAACAATTGAATACTATCAGTACAAATTGACATAAAACAATTAAATGACTTTGTCACCTTTGCTTCCAAGTCTGTAAATATAACAACCGTTAAATAATTTCTATTAAACCTGGTAAAACCGTCTCTCAAAGTCACATCTCTGCTCTCATCAACAAGCCTCTGATTGTCACTTTAGTTTAGCATCCACTTGATTTCATAATTTATTCAGGAGTCAGGATGTATCTCTGTTGCAGTTGCGAGTAAGTGCATAAATGTGTGCGTCTGTATACTTGTGTGGGAGGGTGAACCGGCAATGTGTCCCCTCATAAGAGTGCTTGTTGTGTGGCATTCTCTTGATTTCATGCTTTGCTGATGGAAAATTAGGCCCTGGCGTATCTCCGCATGAAGAAGAGGTGTAGGAGGAGGAGGAGGAGGAGGAGGAGGAGGAGTACTGATGGTTGCTTTTATTGCCTTAGGACAATCTCCTCAACAACAAGAAAAAATAGAGCGATGAGGAGGGAGGGAGGCTGTGTCATTGGGCGCTAATGCACTCTAAACAAGACGATGAGACACGTGGAATCCCCAATGCGACTCCACGGAGCCTCAAAAAGCGAACATATTCGTCTGACTTTCACTTCCTGCATATTTTTACTTTTTTACATCCTATTGTTGCAAAGTGCAGTTATGACTCTGGTGTTCTAAAACATTTTAAATGCACCCTTCTCTTTCTTTTTGTTGTGATTGTGCATGGCATGTCAAAGTATTGAAGCATTCATTTGCATATTTTGTCTTGTTTTCTCCTTTTTGCCTGTCTGTTGCCCAATGAAGCTCTGAGGATAAAGTGCTTAAAGGACTGCAGGCACTTCACTTGAGTTGTTTGGTTGTTCAAAGACATGCCACAGTACACCGCTAGTTGAAATGCAGCTCAGCCCACTGTCAGACGTGTGAGGAGCATTTTGATGCAAAGCGAGAGAGAGCAAAAAACAAAAAAAAAACAGTAATCCCACTCTGTTATGTAAGTGTAATTGCCTCATATTCTGTTGGGTGCCTGTCTTCATCATGCCACAAAGATCAAACCTCCTGCAAATTATTCCAAAGCTTTACTTTGATGAATGAAAACAAAATATCAAGAAAGTAAAGTGTCCAGACATTTGCTCTATAGTTGCTGGTGGCCATTAAATTAGTTACAGAAGGAGGAAATACCAGTTGTGAGAGAGTTTAGTTTACCGACTTTAGTATTTCTGCTTGATTGGTTATACTTACACTCTATATTTATCTGTTTTGTTTTGGGACTTTTTTCTGATTTCTGAGGCTTGCATTTTTAGGGCTCTATAATTACTGTAATGCAAAAATCGTGGATACTGTGGACCTGTCCAGGGTGCACGCCACTCAAGAGAAATTGATGGATAGATGAAGGTGTGAAAAAGGTGTGAGGAGTCTGTTATTTCTCCTGGATGCCATTGCAAACAAAGCATTTTCCCAAGGTACTTCAATTGTCATTTTGTTTTTCTTTCATAATTTTTAGTAGATTATAATGTGAATGAATTATACGTTGTTATAATTATAAACGAAACAAAAAATCCTCAGCTGTCTTGATTTCTTAAGATCAGCATCAGCCATTGAAAAACCCATATCAGTCGACTTTAGCCTTGTAGCATCTGGTGTTCTCTGTGCTCACTGTGGTAACACAGGAATTTTAACTTGGTTTGAGTGCAAAGTGAGATTCCAGTAGGTTGGGGGGCAATTTGAGTGATTCTCAAGAAAAATAATCTCCTCTGAAGTGATAGAAATATAACAGTTTTTGTTTGAATGTGTGCTGAAAATGAGCAAAGGTGTGTACCAAGTAAAACTGAGCTTCTCCAACTCCACCAGCTTGGGTTTCGATACAACTATGGATCCTTGAACCCGGTGTTTAACTGTGCTGCAGTCTCACACGTCATAAGCAATATGTGGAATTATGAGTACAAAATCAGTGCTTCTGTGTAGACTTTCAGTTTTATTCATTATATTCTTTGAAAAACAGAGTGAAAGTCCTTTTAAAATGAACATTTCGTGGAGTGATAGTGTACACATTTTATGTTATGTTAATGATAAAGATGAAGAGTTTTTTTCAGTTCACTCCAATTTTTGATTATTAAGGTTTTTGTTTAAAAGAGTAATTGGTTCACTCATTCTTCAACAAGAAGAGAAAATAGATGGACACAAGACAGGCAAAGTGTGGGTCTTAAGCATCTAAAACACTTTGGGACAATTGTGCATGAGAAATGTGTGGGAACTGGTACACTTTGCTCTTGGAGAAGGTTGTGAAGAGCACGGCTAACGGCAGCATCTCTGCTTCTCAGCCAACAAGTTGAAAAAGGAAAGCAGGTGAATGATGGCATAGATATACCATAAATGTATCAATAGGTCATCTCCTCTCTTAATCTTTCTCCCTCCAGGCTCCTGTAATTGAAGTTAGAACAAGTTTAGGATCCTAGATTAGCAATCTTAAGTGTTCAGTCAAGCCCTGAGCTCTCTATCTGCAGCAATCACCGAAACTCTAATATTCTATTTCCACAAAGTAATCACCAAGGAAGTTGGGGGAATCTAACTCATTCCAACTCAACTGAGTCCACAGACAAATCAATATTCACAGATAGAACCTAATATTTGGTGTGGGATAAGACTGTTTTGTCTGATCTCATAATCAAATTGTGCAGAAAAGTACTTTGTGAGATGGAGGGGAAAGACATTTGAACCTCAGAGGCGCAGTCCGCCTCTGCGAGCCGAGACTTAATTACAATGACCTTACAACAGGGCAGTAGCCTAAAGCAGTGCATTCAGGCTAACCAAGAACCCCCCACCGGCACACAATACACCCCCTGCCTTCATCATACCTGACAAATGAGTTCCTCTGCTTGATTGCAGCATCAGGACCGAGAGGAAGGAGGAGGCAGAGAAGCTGAAGGAAGGAGAAGAGGTGAAAAGTGAAAAATAAAAAAAATCTAGTGCAGAGCCAGTAAGTTAAACTTCAGTCATAGTAGAAGTTGGTGTTCAAACTTCATATACAGCAAACGTCATTGTATCTATTTAAAATTTGGCAACATTTCTGTTTTCGTAATGTAAATGTGTATGCTTCGTACAGAGCACAATCATTTCCATCATCATAAGAACGGGAGTGTTACTATTTATCTTTATATATATATATTGGTCCTGCAGACTTAAAATATTCATTCTGCTGTAACACACAAATGTAAAGTACTGACAAATTTAAACTCAATCGTTTAAATCCTTTTCATGTCTAATCTCAGTCTTTGCAAATCAAAAGGACACTATCTCATTCCAAGATCTTCTTTCTTAAATTACGCAGTATTTTTAGCCAAACAATGACCTCCATCTGAGCCCCATACATGTCAGTTTGGATCCTAAACCCAACCAGCATTTTTACTATATGTAGCCAGTTTTGGTACCAAAAAACAGTGAAATAGAACCAAATTGTATTTTAAAGACATTGATCCTCAAATTACTTTATCAGCGACTTCAGCCATGCTGTCAACGTTAAAATAAAGACGCAATATACATCCATAGAGCTTTTCAACCAGTGATTTTTGTTTTGAAGAAAGATCAGGGCACTTTGAACCAAAGCAGGTTAGTTTGAACCTGAGGTACTGGTTCCATGATTGAACCATTAAGAAATATAATCCAATCAAAAACCATTGCCCAAATACAGCGGTTGAGCAGTAAACGATTTAATGCATCAACTGTCAGGCACTTATTACTGCGGTTTCTCAACAGAACCAAAGTGGTTGCACACATCAATATCTTTTTCTTTTTAAAGCAGTTTTTAAACATTTTTTAACAGTTTAACTTTATGCTTTCATTTTAAATCAAGACTTCACACCCTGGACATTTTCTTTTAAAATGAAAGCATAATTTTGATGTCATCATCAGTGCCTTGTCTTTTTATTATGCATTATTTAATAACCACTAATGCAGCCAAGATGACAAAAGTATAGAAGCGCTGTGCAATGTCAATTTAGGTGGTGCTCTTAGAACTCTATTTTGTACCACCAATGCTACTGGTGGAACAAGTTAGTTTGAATCACAGAAAATATAGATTATTTTCTTCATGGTTGTTCATTTTAATTTTCTTTTTGCTGGATTGGAAATCACATTTAATTTCAAGTGTTTTCTGTAGATTTGGTATTGAATTTTAGTGTTGTGACAACTCCCCTGACTGTGATCCTCAGAAAATCATTTTTTGATGGAACCAGGCTTAACCCTGGTTTAGTACTGGACTTCTTTCAATGTAAAAGCACTGTGCATCCTAAAATTTAAAGAATAAGATGTCTGTGGCTTGGTTTTTCATGCACTTCAGAAAATTGCTTAATGCATATTGCTTGACCCGGAAACATCTTTATGGTGAAGCATAAATGTGTCCCATTTTATTTCATCAAAGGCCTTTAGGAGGCTTTTGTTTTGTTTTTTTACCAAGACACCATTTACGGACTTTGAGTCACTCTTATTGTGTACACACACCCACACACACACACACACACACACAGAGACTCCACACATTTACAATTTGCATTCTGTACTCTCCATCACTCTCTATTTCTAAGAGTCACAAGCTGCCACGAGTTGAACTTGGTTTTGATTAAGTGTTTGTAGGTAGCGCCTCGGGCTCTGTCTCTCACAGATAAGAAGTAGTAATCCTAGTGTGTGTGTGTGTGTGTGTTATTGTGTGTTTTCCCGATGATTCTTCGCCTGTATGTCGTGGGACCAGGTAACAGTTTAAAACTCAAAAATTCAATTTTGATGGATTTTTTTTCCCAGCTGAAAATAAAGTATCATTAAGTCCCCACTCCGTTTTTTAAATGAGCCTCTTTTCTCCTCTGTTAGTTAGTTTTCTAATGACAAAACAAATCAGAGTTTAGCACCAGCTAAAAGATCAAAACATCCGATGAGTAGATTAAGAGAAGAATTTCCTCCTTCTTTTAGGAAGTGTTCCCATGTTTGACAGCATGCCAGTCTTAACAAAGGGGAAATGCTGAGTTCCCTTTAATAGATCTATATTCATTTTCAAATGACTTGATTAGCCAGCACAATGTCATTGGATTCAGGGGCCCATTACACATTTATGATGGTAAATTACTGAACATTTACAATCCAAATGAAATTTCATGAGGACGGGATATTGAAAAAATGAAGAGAGAGAGAAAGAGATGCTCAGCGTTCATCCCTGTAGCCTTGCTTCATTGCACCTCTCTTCCTCCCTTTTTCCTTCTCCCCCTCCACTTTATTCCTCCTGTCTCTCAACTCTGGTTCGTCTCTCCCTCACATATCACATCAGTGCCCCCTGTGGTCCAGTCGGGCATCACATAAGGGTCTGTGGCTGGATTCACTCACTCACTTTTGCCACTGACGTTTAGGGAAAGTCTGTTGTTTTTGTACTGCCATTCAAATAATATCTATAGGTGGGTTTATATGCAAATACGTGGAAAAAGTAACGTGATGCATCAGACTGTGGTTGCTGAGGAGGTGGTTCTCCCTTCTGTCTTTGGTGTTACCGTAGGTTCAGACGTCCTATAGATCCACGAGCCAACACCTCTCCTTTCCAATCAGAGCTGAGCACACCACAGCTCTGTCACTGCGTCCGCGTCAATATTTTATTGTGGCAAATTTGCAGTGACATGCATTAGCACAATTAGGGGCAAGTTTTTTTTCCTTTGGCTTTAATTCCCCACCTTCTACAAGCAGAGCGAGTGATAAAGGGAGGCTGAACTCACTCTTTTCCTCTCACTCGCTTCCTGCTCTTCCTCTCTTTCTCGCCGGCGTGGCTTTGCTCGTTCCTCAGCTCTCCACCTCTAAATAATTCATCATCCAATCAATCATTTTCTCTTTGTTTTGGGCCCCAGTGCCTGAGATGAAACGGCCCGCTGCCAAAGCTGCTTTGCCTCATCTGAGGCCTGGAAAACATGATCTGCTGCTGAGATTACAACACACACACACACACACACACAACAAGCACACGCATACACACACAACACTCGCATACAACAAAAACACACCTAGAACTGAAGTGCTGCTATTCACAGTTGGGAGTCATACACATTGTAACAGATACAATAGGCACACACAGCCACACTGACTCAAAATAAAAGTAGATGTTTGACCAAAAAATTGAGCCTCTGTGACCGGAAACTTAATATTTTTGGTGCCTCTTAAAAACGAACAAGAAAGCAATTATAAAAAAATAAAAAGTGCCATTTCAAATAATATGAACTATAAAAGGAATAGGTCATCACCCCTTCATCAGACGTAGTCCTCCGTGTTATACATTTGTATATATAACAGATAAAACATGCGTGTAATATCCGCTTTTTAGTTTTACAGCAAAATTGATATCATTATCCTCATTTAACGCTGTTAAACTTTGAGCCTTTTTATTTTTTTTAATGGCACGCCATTGCAAGGCAGCTCTGTAATAGAACACAGACTGTGTGTGTGATCTCTCAGCTGTAACACTCGGGTTTGGTTAGCTTATCTAAAGGGCCTGTCTCCACCTTAAAGCCTGCGTGGAGGCAGCCTTAATAGGGGGAAATGTCTTGGACAAGTGATTTGAAGATATTTTGCTTCATCCCTTTGGAGCGCTCCGCAGGTGATGCTACGAATGTCTCCTTTGTTTGATGTCGAACAACACAGATCCCTCTATTGAGTGATAGCTCCAATGCAGGAAGTGTGTGAGACCTTGCGTGTTGCGCACCCCTCCCCGCCCCCTCTTCCCTTTTTTGAGCTACATCAGAGGAAACTGACATCTATTAGGGTAAAGAAAAGACAAGTGTTTGAAAATTTCAAGTACACACACCGCACAAGTGTCAGAGCAATTTTTTTTTTTTCCACCATTTTCTTTTTTGTTAACAAGGTGGTTTTAAGCCAACCATGTCTATAAGAACTCTGTTGGGTAGAGCATAAAAGGACACCATCATGGTAATATTTTAGCCCCCTTAAAAGTCACCCTAAGTCCCTCGAGTCCAACTAACAAGAGGAGATTAAGCTCGGATTCAAACACGAGCATCAGCTCACTCACCATCTAAATTTTTGTCACCAATACTTCAATGGTTACTGTATAGAATTTTAGCTTCACTTCTGCTAACCATGTGACATTTTATCACTCTAACTCTCTTTTTTCAATCTATATAACTGTTGATTTACTCCTTTTTTGTCACAGTTAAAATTGTGTATTTTGAGCTTGTTATTGGGTCAAAGAGTAAACATTTTAGTCTGTGGAATATTTGCAAAACTGATGAATTTCAGTGTCCGTTCCAAGAGTTTTTTTTCCTCATTTAGTATTTTTTTAAAAAAAAAGCTGGTAATATCTTCCTGTGTTGCTGTATTTTGAATGTCAGTTTACTTCTCTACACTTTCCTAATCAATAGATGCATTCGAGTGCCTCTTATTTTGGCTTTAAAACTCTTTCAATTAAAAAAAAAAAAGCAGAGATTTAATCGTCAGCTTGTTTCTGAACACCAGTCATGATGCTTTCAAATAATCTTGGAAAAAAATCATTCAAGATAATATTTTTATTTTAACAACTAGGAAAATGCAATGATTCTGCAAATGAAGAAAAAAAGCATGGCGTCGTCGTGAAGTGGAAAGTCCATTCCTTGGGTCAGTCTTGAGAATCTGCGATGAACACAGATAGCCACTTCTTTTAGATACCAATCAGTGGCGATAATTTCGAATAAAAGAAAGCCACATCTGTTGACTCAGTCACAAGTGTGCCCGAATGAGCGCTTTAGCAAAATTTCTGAAATATTAATGTAAAAATGCTAATTCTACTATTTAAAAAAAAGGAGCCGTTTACCCCCAAAGCTTGTAGTGTAGATATCACTTATTTCTCCGCACATGAAATCTAATAGTCTTGTTGAAATGTGCCGCGAGGGACTCAAACACACACATCCAGACACACGCACACACAGTGAATGCATGTCTGAAGCCTGATAAATAGCAGAGGTGGATGTGGAGACATTAACTGTAAGCGTCCTGGGCACTGTAAAAAGACAAACTGCTTTATTTATCAGGCTGGCAGGAACACATTATGAAGACAGACAGGAGGCTGCGGGAGTAAATAAAACACTGTGGCGACGTGGAAAAAGAAATAAAGTGTGGAGTTAAAGGGAGGCGATTTAGAGAGATGAATTAGGGGAGGGACGGATGAAACGTGGCGAGATGCAGGGACGGGAACAGGCAGCAAGTGTCAGGCGGAGAGTTGAAGGATCACCCAGGGCCTGGTAATCATGCCCCGTAGAGCTCCACAACAAGCAGCTCCAGTGGGAATGAGCGATCACACCTACCTGCCCCCTGTTTGTTCCTCTCCGTCTCTTTCTTCCTATAGCACTCTCACGTACACACACACACACCGAGTAACACCTCTCGCTGTAACTACAATATCTGCCCATTTCATGAGATAAATTGGCTGCTGACGAAAAACAGCAAGATCCAGTTTACCTCCAGTGAGAAGTCACATACCGTAATTATTGTTACAAAATGTGTCGAGAAACCCGTTCAAATATGTCATCCCACAACATGGCCTCGGCTTGCATGCCCCCTGATTTGTCATATATTTATTAACAATTATGAATTAATTAAAGAAAATATTTGGGACATATATGCCAGTATAATTTAGGCAAGAAAAAAATGTGATGAGTTCTTGGTTTTTTTTTTTCATAAGAATATCATTAACCCTCTTGTAATTAACCTAGTTCAAAAATTAACCACATGTTATTATCAAACCAAGCAAATAATTGAAGCCGCAGCTTCATTTATAATTTGACAATTTCCTACCTCTTTTACCCCNCTATCTTTCATGTAAAGGAAAAGGAAATGAAGAGAAACATTTAGCAGCACTGATTTTAATGAACATGCCGTGTGGTTTAAAAAGAAGAGGCAAAATTATCTCATAATAATGAGATCTCTGGTCCATCCTGACAAAATGGTCGTCCCAGAGAGCCCAAGCTCCCACCTCCTTTGTGCCTTCTTCACTTTCTTAAGAAGGGAGTGTACGAGGCAGGGTCTTATACTTTCTCTGAGTCGCAGACGGAAGCCAGTAGGGAATAATATGGAGATTTGGCCCTTGTTGAACATAACCAGCCGTGTGTATAGGTTGCAAAGACCACCTAGGTCTGTATGTCAAGGCTCAGCCAAAGAAAAGAAAGGAAAGAATTCAGAATGTGTGGTGAAAGAGTGGGTGTTAGATGGAAGAAAAAAAAATATCCCAAAGCTTCTATGGAGTGATATTTTAAGACTGTCCATAGGGGTATTGTTGCTACCCAGTTGTTCAAAGTCAAAAAAATGGGGTACTGTGTGTGATTCATACAGGTTTTTTTTTTCATTCTAATAAAAGAATGCGATGGATTTGTGATGAATTTTACATTTGCCAAGACTGAAATAACCCTAAACATTACATATGATTGTTCACGGGTTTTGTGTGGAAGAGAGTTGCAATATCTTTAAAAAAAGAAGAAGAAAAAAGTCAAATTAAAGAGAATTTGAGAACTCAGTTCAACTAAAATGACAAGTAAGTTTGCTATAATGGCATTATCAACTAAATGCTAATATCATCGATCAGTAAATGCCATCACTCACTTCACTCCTTCCAAATTTGTAGAAAAAACTATATTAGCTGCAAAAAAACATGCAAAATGCACTAACACCGAAAAATCAAAACAACATGGTACAAAATAAAATATAAGGGGTGTTCTTCAGTCAATAAAAGTTAAGTTTTTTAATAGATTTTAAGATTTTAATTCAGATTAGTAATTGTTTGGAGTTTTTACATATAAATTATATATAAACTGATCATGAGGCAAAAGATAGTAAAAGAAATGTTTTAAGTTTGAATTTCTACATTAGGATCTCTGTAACATGAAGAAATAGTTTATGGCCTACATCTACTCAGCTGCTAAATTGATTAAATTATTATTTTTTGTAAACTACATCTTATAGGCAAACATTTTTTTATTTATTTTTTATTCTCTTGCATTTGGTGCATCTTGTCCAGCACCAAAGTTTCAAGCTGGCCGTCACTTCTAATTGACCTTAACAATCAGAAAAATGTCTATAACTCAACAAACTTGAGATACTTTGCCAAAATTTGGTGTGGTAGTAGCTGAACATCATCCTCAATGCATCTTCAGAGCACTGCACATGGCACATTAGTTTTGCTTAAAACTTTGGCTTTAGCTGTTAGAGTCATCACTGTTTGTCTGTTAGCAAAATGTCTCTTAACTCACTGGACAGATTACACAAGGTTGCACATGACATCATTTACAAGGTTTGACCAAAACTTCTTTAGCTCTGTCCCCTTTCAGTATAAGATGATTTTAGTTTAAAGCAAATGAAAGGCAGCAGATGATATGCATTCCTTTGTTAAATACTAGGCATTTAATTGAAGATACTATTGCCTATAAAGTATAGTATTTGGATTGTTTATTGACTACCTACAAAGCAGAGGAAATTTGTGCATCTTTAAAGAATTTCAAAAACAACATTTGAGCACTTGAACTATGCGACTTCCCACAACTGATGTACAACGTGTGGATTTGACCTGAACTTGCTCCTCATTCAGCTGTGATACGCCAAGAGACCCTCATCCCTCAGAGAGGAGGAGTGGCTGCCTGCCAAATCTGCCTCATCATTGACCTCAATGGTCTGCCACCACGAGTCTTCAGGACAGATGTTTAACTGCCATACAAAACTCCCCGGCTCACTGCCTATTCAATCACTCATGTGACAGTTAACGGCCCACAGTGGCTAATGATTTTCTGTCATGTTCGGGCCACGCTGCGGAACAGGGGGATTAAATATTGGCCGATGATGGACACATCAACTACTACAATGGTATCCTGTTCGTCATCTGAACCTCGACGTGCTCCGTTTTTACCTCTGAAGCAGAGTAAAGCCTGGTCCTGGCTTGTGGAGCTTGTAAGGGGGCACTTTATCATTTCTTCTTTTAATACAGTGCACTTCCCAGGAAGTTGTTTCAAGTATTGGAAGCTAGATTAAGAAATTGTAAGAAGAGAAAAGTTGGAAACGTTATCATGAACTTGTCAAAAATGTGTTGGTTTTGCCACTATTTCTCCATTCATTCTTCAGTGAAGAATATACCCTTTTGATGATTTTTTTTGTGATTTTACACACACACAAGAACTTTTTTTTTTTTGCTTATCTTGCAATTCTGCCTTCTTCTTTATGTCTGTCAGTTGTCTTTGTGTACACACGGATTTTGAAGTTTCAGGCCACCAGCTCTCTTACTTTTCAAGCCAAGTTCAGTCATGTTTGGTGTCTGAACATGCATCTTGTATTCATTCAGACTTCTTCCAGGGGCTCACTTCCTCTACACATCAACATTGTTTGCTGGATGGGCATCTGTGGTTGGAGTTGTATGGAAACTTTGGAGTATTTATTATTCAAAGGCCTTGTTCCTTGTGCTGTGCTAGTAAAGCAGAGGGATGCAGAGCTGACACAGTGTCACTAACAGGGAGAGCTTCAAAATCCAACAGTCGACTTCCCCTCCATTATTTGTTCCAGTCCAGGAAGGCACAGGCAAGATCACACAGGAGCAGAGCTGGGTTTGTGTGTGTATTTCAGTGTCTGTGTGTAGATTTGTCCTGCTCACCTATGTATATTTAAGTGTGCACACCTTATTGGAGGTAGAATGCACCCTTTTTTTAAGTCAGCTGTAAGCCAGATGATTGCTGGTTGGTATTTATGATGCAGATTGTGTATGGCAATATGGCAGATCTTTCGCTTCACATCTTGGTTTGTTTTCGCCGGCCTTGGCAGGTTTGAAAAAGCTGCTTTTATTGAGCCTGACTGAAAGTTTATTCCAAAAAAAAATCAATTTCATCGATCTGCTCAAGTCATACGTGGCCTACTAACTGTATTTACCCAAAACATTGTGTTTAATCAATTAAATTAATACCACTCTTGTGCCGCCAATTCACACTCTCTTCTTTATTGCAAACAGTCATAATGAACAGCACGGCATGTGTGCAGCCTTCAGCCCTCCCTTTGCTCCCACAAGGCAGCCCAACTTTGCACACTTTACATACAATATTCATGCCCTGTCTGAGAACAAGGATTCATGGTCTGGTCATCTGAAAAAACCCTGGCAATCACCAATTGTCTCTTGTCCTTATGAAAGAGAATAATTCTTTAACATACGCCAAGACTGTTCAAAACCAGCCTTTTTTGATGAGTGACACTTCCCGTCCTCCGGATCCTTTTTATGTTTCAAACTCATTAATAAAGCAGCACCCCCAGAGAGTGCAACACAGGGAAGTTTGTATATGAGTGAGAGCGGGAGTACGCATGTAAACTTTCTCTTTTTTTTTTTTTTTTCATAATGTCAGGTGTGATTTTGGGACTCTGATCTTCACACAACAACGTTCAATCACACTAGTTGTAGTGCTATTTATCATTTCCCTCTCTGACAGTCTCGCAGTGTTGGGGATATGTGGAGTTTTTTTTTTTTTTTTTTTGTCAAACGCTGAATATTAAAAGAGTGAAAAAGAAAGAAGTGGAATTCCCAGCAGTAAGGTGTGTCAGCCTCAGAATAATTACAGGGATTAAAAATTAGAAATTGCTGTAGATATGCTTCATTTTTTATTTTTTATTTTTTTGCCCCACAAAGGTTATTTGCAACTTCCAGTATCTGTTCGCCTCATTTGTTCTTGACTTTTCTTTCAAATAGCCAGCTCGCACCGTGGTTCAAACTATCACAAACACCACAGATTGGCATAAAATGTGCTTATCAGCATGCTCTTTCAACATCTGTTTTGCTGCTTTGTTGTAAAAAGCATTTAAATGGTAATCCTTTGCGGCTTTTGTGTCTGCATTGCTGTTTCGTGCATGCACACTTGATCGTGTTTAGCCCTTCTGTATTAAAGCTTAATGCACTTCCACTCTTATAAGACATGGGAGTTTTGATGAATGCAATGAGTGCATGTTTTCAAATTGCACAATATGCACAGCGGCATCTTATCTTTGTAATGCAAGTGTGTTTATGAAGCCTTGAGGTACTGAAGATGTTTTCTAAGTGAGTCTCTCTCTTTGTGGAAGAGTGGCTAAGACACACAACACGCAAACGTAAACACGCGCGCAGGGGTAATTTAGAACTGTAGGCTTTTAGTCAGCATATTAAATGTGTCAACTCATAAAGTAAAATGCTGTAAATGTTTTCAATATTCATGTTTTCATATTTGTCAACCAGCATTTCATAACAAATTCATGAAAAAAGCCTCTTAAACTGCATGCCGGCGGAGGGCTTTGTGCGGCGCATACATTTTTGAAGAGACACATCCACTTAGAGCTCACCATCAGAGATTTGCATCACAAGCCCTTGAAAAATAAAGATAAATATTTTGTATCATGCATTTTTTAAAACGCACCACACCAATAAAACATAATTCCTAAGATCAGACTTATGCTGAGAGTAATTACATGTTTTGTCTCAGAGCATCGCTAATGGACTTTTTTGTCACTTTGTCTGGTGAATTATTAACAGAATTGTATTATTGATTATTATAGTTGTTAGTTAAATCCTCTTTGGCAACAGCTTGTAGTGAACTTAATAACTGGGGGCCTCTGTGTGCCAAATGCAATACACTTTAAAGTATGATTCACCTGCAAGACAAACACCTACTGCAGCGATTCCTTATCAAACAGATGAGCTCTGTGTGCTAATGTGACTAAAGCTGTTCTTGTTTTTTAAAAATACTTCAGATTTTTGCATCGACTAAACTAATTGTCGCTTGTGAAAAGCTTTTCACTAAGAATCCACAAAATTTGCAAAAAAAAAAAAGACCAACAACAAAAAACCACAGTAGAGTTAAAAAAAAAAAAAGCCAAACAGAGAACCTCTGCTCATCTTTACTTCTGAGAGTTTCAGCCTCACTGAAAAGCTCTTTTATTTCCT
Organism: Kryptolebias marmoratus; assembly: GCF_001649575.2. Lineage (NCBI taxonomy): Eukaryota > Metazoa > Chordata > Actinopteri > Cyprinodontiformes > Rivulidae > Kryptolebias > Kryptolebias marmoratus. Next base: position 14,848,549 of record NC_051447.1, on the reverse strand, counting down.
GGTTCTCGTACTGATCTGTTGCCAATTAACCTAATTGATTGTAAATTTCTCCTCCAGCTGTTTCTTATTTGTGCCATTTACTTTTACAGCCTTTTATTACTGCAGGCCCAACTTTTTGAGATGCTGCTGCCATAAAATTCAAAATTCTCCCTCCCCTCCCCCTAAATTGTACAATTTTGTACTTTCTTTGTGAATAAAATATGGGTTTGTAAGGTTTGTAAATTATTGAATTCTGTTTTAATTTACGTTTTTACACAGTGTCCTAACTCTTTCAGAATTATGGTTGTAGATCAGATGCAGTTCAGAGACGGGCAGAAATTTCATCTTCAGTTGTCTGTACTTGGTCTATGTCCATATCTAATTACTTACTCATAGTGACTTCAATTTTTGCTTTGCCAGTAAGAAGCTGGGCATTTATCTTTTAATAGAACAGTAAAAATCATTTTTAATCATTTCCTCACTCATTGGCGGTAAACAGACTGGAAAGAGTTCATTAATTTGTAAGAGTGCTTATAAACGTAGCCATAAATTCAACATACTACAGGACCTCCTCTGAAAAAGGTGTGAAGGCCTGTGGTAATTGTTTTATTTATTATTATTAATATTAGTCTTTCTTCTTTTGACTTTATTCCAAATGAAATACCTTTTTTGGAAGGTTAAGCATGCATGAAAAATCTTTAATCTTTGCACACGTTTCAAAGGGATAAAATGTTTTGTATTTTAAGGATTTCAGAAACAGGTATGTAGAAATTGCTCAACAGTGCCATATTGTTTAACGACCCTTCCAAATGGTGTAATGTACACATATGAAACTTGGTACACAGGTTCTTCAGCCCAAGATCTTAAAAACATAAAAATAAATCTCATAAAGGCTTGAAGGTATGGTCTAAAACCAATATAAAAGCTGCCATTTTGGATTAAAGTCTTTTTTTTTGTATCTGCTTTAAACTTGGTTACGATACTCTTAAGGCTTTTAGGGTTTTTCAAGATGATTGTCAGAAGAGCAACTTATTTTTGATCCAGCTCTTCTCATTTACTAGCGTTTTTGTCTTTTTATACTTTTGTGTTTCTCTTTTGCTAATTTCCTTGTTGAGGGACTAACAAATAATTCTTCTACAGAGTTTTTAGCAATAGGATTTCGAACAAAGTAAAGTTTCTTTAAGCATACCAAATAATTTATGGGCTAGATAGTCAATAGTTTTCTTCTTTTCCCCCATCTTTGGCTGCAACCACCTGTGTCTCATTCCCAGCATTCTGCAGGGTTTTATAGGGAAAATGGTTCGTAGAGATCAGATAACCTAAAACTTGGAAGTGCAATTGCTGTCCCAATGGAAACAGAAAATCACAAGCGTGCATTGACAAAAAAATCCTGAAATGTAGAAAACAGAAGCCTTGTGATTCAAAGTAAGTTTACAGACACAGTGACAGAGGTCACAGCATTCAGTCGAGATGTTTTTTTTATGTCAACCTATTTGAAATGAATTTACAACCTGATTGTCTGTCAGAGATCCTCTAAACCCAAAGGGTATTCACATTATCAATTAATAGAATAGTTAAACGTATGAATAGAAATAGGTCCATGTGGAATAGGGTTGCACACCTCACAGTGGGGAACCGCAATTAATCACACTTTCAGAGGAAGGAGGAGAGGCCATTTCACAGCGCAAAGTCTGGCCTTCATTCCTGTTTTTTGGTAAAAATGGATACAAATGCAGGTGCTTTTGAAAGTTTTCTTCCTCCCTGCTGTTAAGGAGGTGTACTGTACACTGAGTTAATTAACACATTGTAGTTTTGACACTTGTTTAGGCCTTTTACCATATGTTAAAAAAATAAGAAAAACAAAGAAATACAGTTAAATTTACTAAATCATTTACTGCATACTGACCTAAACTGTACTTTAAACAACTTCTGGATGCACTCTAAAGTGACATCTATAAACACTGGTGTCATGCTACGAACAACATAATAGTTCTGCTGTTTTCATTTAATTATGCATTTATCTGTTAAGGAGAAGGAGTCATAAGGAGGAAAATCTGCAACAGCAAAAATATATATTTATAAAAACACCAGTCTGTTCTGATAAGACTAGTGACAATCAGGTGGGATTGTTTGTTGGAGGCTTGTCTATATCAGGTTTTCTAAGACTCAGTTTCTTGTGTGGTGGTATCTTTTTTTCATGCAGCCACGATGCATAAATACAGCAGGAGTCAGTGGCATCCTCCTCAGGTATTTAATTAACCAGCAAATGTTATTACTCTGTGCTGCAAACTCTTCATTTCTCTTTCTTAAGGAGCCCCTTGCTTTCCGTTACCATATTTACTTTACTTATTCTAAGATAGTGAATGAGCAATAGTCACGTTAAAACTTAATAAGCTTTAATTTCTTCACTTACAATGTGGGTGTCAGGTTTTCAGATATACCCAAGCGAGCAGTTCGGCCACAGACAAACGCAGAAGCCAGCAGGTAACGGGAAGTGAATTTATTTACAGTGTCAGGGAATATATACAGAAGGGAACCGGAACCAGG